>NC_056730.1:1143937981-1144007981 GCF_019279795.1 Protopterus annectens
CCAGCATCCTCAAAAGGCTCCTTACGTGCCATAGAATATTTCATCCACCTCCATCTGGCATATTCACCCTCTGCCAGCAGCTCCTCCAGAGGCTCCTTGTCCAGTACCTCCTCCTCCGCTGAGTCTTGAACTTTCTCCTTCTGAAGGTTTCTACCCTGTTGTAACTGTTTTCATATCAGGATCTTGTTTAACCTTGCACAGACTGTAATAATTTCACTGGCTCCAGGACATGTCCAGCATCACTAATAATCTAGATCTAAACCTCTTCTTCAACATCAACCATTTGGAGGGACAGGTATATCTCACACAGGATATTGCTGCTCTGGAACAGACTCCCCATCCACATAAAACAAAGTTCATCCCTGTCCATATTCAGACGCAACTTAGATCTAAGTATAGGAAACAGAAAATGTATCCCAGGACTGCCCCCTGTACTACTAATGGACAGAGGCAGCCCTAAATGTTTACCTCATGCATGAGTTCCCACAAATTATCTATAGTATGATCCCAGTTATCCTCATTAGGTGTTATATATAATTATCGACCATGGAATAGGAAAGGCCAATGTATAACAAATGGAATAGGTTATTTTGATCCTAAAATGACCCACAAGGACAGATAGCCTAATGCTTACCTATAAACCTATGAACCTATAAGGTGTCCCTGAGAAACTTGACCCAGCACAAACAACTGGTACAGGTTGTATTTGTGCCAAAGTGTGAGTCATGGGACTTGCCTGGGTGGCCTGACAACACTTTGTATATTATCCTCTGCATTACAGACCACTTGACAATTAATATATTTGAACCCCTTATGGTTGATATACCGTTGTTCCCACTACTGGAGGTGGGACCCTTATTGTAAGGTGGGTGCAGTCTATGACCCCCAGTACCTTGGGGAAATAGACTGTGTTAGAAAAAGATAACATGTTGTTGCCTCTCTCCTCTGTGGTATGTGGAAACCACGTATATCCCCCCACATGCTGTAGCATGACATTGAGGAAATGATGAAGTACCCATGAGGTAGATGCACGTGATGCACTCACTATGTCCTCTGTTGGTCACTGAAGGGTACCTGTAGCTATTATTTTCAAAGCCACATGTACCTTGGTGTCATATGACATATCTCAGCAAGCTCCTGTCCCTAAACCATGGCTTATGAGAGTAGTTAATATATGTAGAGCATATATAGCCAGCAGGTGAAAAGACCCAGAAACCTTTTCATGGAAAGGAATGTGTAGGTTTCTAGGCAAAGCAGAAAGGAGGCATTTGGCTGTATGCTCATAGATAAGTATTAGGCTAGCTGTCCTTGTGGGCCATTTTAAGCATAGACAATTGCTCTCATAGGTGAGGATTGAGCCCTGTACCTTGTGTCTGTAGAGTAAACACCTTAACCATTATGCCAGCCCCTAAGCCCCTAAGAAAAAAAATGTACCTTGTATTAGGAAGGTAAACACCCTAACTATTATACCAACCCAACCCAATGTAACAAGACAGCATTTTCAGCTAAGGCTTACTTGGCCATTAATTTAAGGAATATATTGTTAAATTGTTGTGTAAGTAAGTCTTTCTGATTTAATTAAGGCCTCTCTTTCGACCTTGCTTTAGATATGAACTTCAACTTGTTCAGCACTTCTTCAGTATGGATTTGGTGTTATTTTTCTTGTATTCTTGTACATAGTTGCTTGTTGTACTTCATGCTATGTTATGCTGCAGTTTTTTAATAAAGATTTTTGCTGAAAAAAACAAGCTCCTGCATGATGGCTCTATCCTCCTGGCAGCAGTCCACAATTTCTGGGAGTTTGGGGCCACGATATGTTAAGCGTGAATGGATGACTTGGCACTGCTGCATGCGATGTGCAATAGTCTTGACTGCTCTCAGTAATAACAGCCTATTGCATATATTTAGTTACTAGTGTGGTGTCTACCGTGTACATATTTTCTCCCATAACTCTAAGTTTCTGCAGTCAACAATCCTGGCAGTAACATCTCTGCTTGTGGTACGTATACATTTTTGAATTCATTTACAGTATGTAGACAAATTACCGCTATACCTCCTAAAGTATCCTGTAGCAAAAGGCAGCAACAAAATGAAAAAAGTAACTAAACAGGATACACCACGAGAACACGAGCTGTAGATAAACCTTCTTTATTCCAAGCAGTAGATACACAAAGATAAGCGCTTTCGCGTGCTTCATGCACGCTTCTTCAGATCTATAAAACAGTGTCAATCCCTTCTCTTCTTATAGCAAACAGTACTTTCAATCAAGCATTAACAATTGAATAATTAGCTAATCGTTAAAAACTTTGATATTAACTTTTAAAAAGACCCATGCCCCGATGTGCAGTTGACATCAACCCAAAATGCTCAAGGCTACTTGTTTCATTCCATGTGTTATGAATAGTTTCTAAATAAATCAAATAGAGAAGCGATTCAATTAATACTATCCGAAGAACACATATATAGCATATGTATAGATACATTTTAAAGAAGTGTTTCCTAAAAGGAGCCGTTTAAAAATCACATATTTACTTTAAATAACTATTTTAAATAGTTTCTAAAAAATATATATATATATACATGCAATAATTAGACTTCATATGCGATATATTAATCGCACAAACAAATACAAAAAAAATATATAAATAAATAAATAAAATCATCGATACTGCTTCTCAATTAATTTCTGACTTCATATCCATGATTTTATTATGGATCAGAAAATTATATTTCATGTTTCCTAACGGAAACGCTTCAACTCTTCAATATTCACACTGCATCTTACATTCACCCATGTCACTAGTGGACTTACATATGACGATATAAAAGTGTATGTCCTGTTGAATACTCAGCATGTAACAAGTTTAGGACATAATTCAAAAAATACCTTGTATAAATAATGTATCAGAATTTTTTAAACTGTGTCTTGTGTTGTTAAAGCTCTTGTTATATAGCCTAACAACCAGTGACTAATTTATACAACGCAAAACTAACTTCAAAGAATTCCAATTTTAAGGTGTTTCAAGCTTCACAATCGTACATCTAGTCCTATGTTAATCCATGATGCATTAATTAGAGTGTGAGACATATATCTCTCATGTTCACCACTAGGTATTTATAATTTATATTAGTCAATAGTTAATATTTACAATAGTTAATAAATACAAGAAATTAATTAATAAAAAAAATATATATATATATTTAACTCTTATAGCTATCTCTTCTTAATATGACCTGATGTTTCAATGAATTCTGATTCATCTTGTGTATATTCTGTCATTTTGATTCCACTCAAACTATGGTCAATGTAAAAAATGTGTAAATAAATAGAATATATACAAATAAATGAATAAAAAAGTATATTAAATAAGCAAATCCATTAATTAATCAACCCTTAAATTTTATAATGAGACTCTAAACATGTCTGTCTGGTCTCATTTTAAATAATAACCAAAGTCTATTCTTGAAAAAGCCCATTGATGAGAATTGTGAAACACACATAAATATGACAAATGAATAGATGAGTGAATCTCATACATAAAAATCATGATGTTTGATCAATTATGTCTCAGTGAAACCATTCCTGGAATAAAAATGGGTCTTTATTGTCATCTTTTCACATTATATTTTTTACTATCATACATATTTACATTGTTTGTTAGAATGCATATCCAAACTTAGGAATTGCACATTGAGCAAGGAAGTTTTGGTTAGCATAGGGTTTTATGAAATTCTATTAGTTATGTTCTACATGCTGCATGTTATATTTAGATCCTATGGACAAGGTACTTGTAACTTATGAAAGTTCTGATTTTTATGTATGAGATTCACTCATCTATTCATTTGTCAATGCTAGAATTATAAACAAAAAACTCTGTATTCTTTGAACTCTCCTCACTGTGGAGAATGTAGACCTCTGTGCCATGACTAAGACTTGGTTTTCTAGTCATAGAAAGTAATCTGGAAGTGCAAGACTACAGTGCCTTCCACACATTTAGACCAACAACAGCACATACTGGGACCAAAGGTGGAGGTGTCTCAATCTATGTTAGTAACAAGCATACCTCCACATTGTTTAAATAGGATTGAACTCATCCACATGCAAGTCACCATAGATAAGGTCCCTCACCATATTATGGTTAGCTACAGATCACCATCTATGCACCTAGAGTCTTATGACTCTTATCTAAACCCATGAGAGGCACTCACCATCTATGGCCAGTCTTAGGCCAATTAGATGTATTTGGCCCAATAGGGTCCTGATTCCATGGCTGGCCTTATGTATAGGTGACCAAGAAACACTTCTTATTTTTTTACTAAAACTTACTCCTGCCACAGAGACCCAGAGAGGATAAAGAAAGCAATGTACACTTCTTAATTTCCAGACTTTCTGCTTGGTTCCACCCACAATCTACACAGCAAATCACAAAGACTCAACGGACTATTTCATGGTAGGTGGAACTGAGCAGAAAACCCAGAAATTTTTAATAATAGCTGGTAATGGGCACAACAGCATCAGGAATCTGCTGGCATGAGCACCATTAGGATCTATGGAGGATCTACAAGCAAATGCTGTAGTCAGGGTGCAGCTCATATAGACCATAGCGGGTAAGATTATTTTTTTTTAGATTTTCTTTATTTATTTGCTTTTTTAAGAACTTATTAGACACACAGATATGCAAAATATTCCTCATTTTGAGTCTTAAAAAGCTGAGAGGCAATGTAACAGTCCTGTTAAGAAGCAGATTGCAAGCATCAGTTTCATTTAGCTATGAAAGCAGATGCAGTTAACTGTGTATCCACAGGGAGAAAGTTACTGTTCAACTAAAATGACCCCCCCACCAGATGTAGTAGTGGGCCTATGGTAGAATGCTGAGTTAATCAATTAACTTGTTTCTCCTGCTGTGAACTGGATTGGCTGGCAGTATTTTTAAATCTGTTTAAATTAAGCTGTTTGACTGTTTTCTGAGATCTGATGAAGCATGTTTTTACATGTGAAAGTGCTTATCCGTTGAATATACAATAAATGTGTTTGATTTTTAGAGCCTGGTGGTCCTGCCGTGTATCTTCACATTAGACTGCTGAGTATAGAAGTGCACCATAACGTTACTTTCCTTTTGCATCACCTACCTGAAGAAACTGAGTATACATTTTCTATGGCCATTTCTGTGAACCAAGCTCACATGTCTGGCTATGTTTTTTAATAGTCCAAATAAATTACTGTGGTCATTTTTCTAAATGCATTTTATCATGTACAATGTTACATCAAAGGTGTTTACAAAGTCCCTGTAATGTCAGTGTATGGGGGCTGTTTATAGATGAAAGTGAGTCAGCCTGGCCTACTGTTATTCTGACTTCGCAGTACTAATGTGTGTTTGTGTAAAGCAAACTACAGTACTTTTCTATGGCTGGCTAGAATGCATTCCTATGAAACAGACACTGAATAAAGTACTATAGTAATTATTATTTATTACAATCAGATGCCTGAGGTGTACGCAGTCAATAAAGTGGCTATAACTACTGGGTATGGGGACAATATGTACATGAGCATGACTGATCCTGCTGTTGTCCGATTAATTTAGACATTAATCTAGCTTTGCAGGATTGGTTTGTATTTGTGATAAGCGAGATGGAATGCTTTTGCGGTGGCATTTTTTTAAAATCAGAGAGACATCAGAGGTACATACAAGGAGTCAATAACACAAGTACAGAGCCTGTCTGGGCATAAAAGTGAGTTAACCCTGTTATTTTATCACAGTTATATAGTCACCAAACTGGCTTTGCACCTGCAGTATCACACAATGTATTCCATTTGATAAAATCAGTGTAAATTAATTCTTGCTCAGGCTTATGCATGCATGTGCTGAAGGGACAGTATATCTATGAGTAACCGTTTTGCCATAATTTCTTTCATTTTTCATCACTGTCAGACACTAACACTATACACAATAGGTGGCTGCCTTTAATGATCTGGACAGGTTGTGTGCGACAGTAATTGATTATTGCCACAGTACTGCATTGAGTAACATTGCCATATCACAGAACTTGATTCGCTGGTTAAGTTCTTGGCTGTGACTCCTGCTGTGTACAGTCTATTTGCCCTCCTTGTCTCTATTTTAATTTTATCTAGATGATCTGGTTTCCTCACAACACAAAAGCATACCTTAGTTTAACTGGTATTTCCCAATTTGCCCGTACACAAGCATGCACTGAGCATATGTGAAAGTCTATGTGCATGAACATCTTCGGAGGCAGAATGTGTGTGTGTGTGTGTGTGTGTGTGTGTGTGTGTGTGTGTGTGTGTGTGTGTGTGTGTGTGTGTGTGTGTGTGTGTGTGTGTGTGCGCGTGTGTGTGCGTGTGTGTGTGTGTGTGTGTGTGTGTGTGTGTGTGTGTGTGTGTGTGTGTGTGTGTGTGTGTGTGTGTGTGTGTGTGAAAACATGGGAAAAAATAAAATCACAAGTCTTATTTGTGGTCACACACAGTACCGAAGGGCATGCACTTAGTCACAGTCAAACATATGCACACCGTATATCTCTAAAAGACCCCACAAGATGACAACACAAGGGCTGTTTAACAGCAACTATCTCCTACCCAGATTTAGAACATCCTGCCAGTTCTACAGGAGTTTGGGGATATGTTCACTGGATATGCACGTGTTAATGAATCAGCTATACACAGGGTCCCAACAGCCTATTGGATAGGCCAATTGCAAGTTAAGCAGACCTTGAGAGAGGAATTGCAATAGATGTTGATTCTATGTGTAATCCAGGAGCACTATAGTTTATTGATAAAAATATAAACTAATGAACCAATATATTATGTTGTTTTAATACACAGTAATAGCATATATTCATGATTCTTATTCTGAAATAATTGTAAATCCAGGAGGCCAAGTGAGAGAATAAAAGATTTGGGGAAATAGGTGCGAGGGTCAGCAGGAGCCACTTAACAAAATGGTCTCATTTGTTCCCCACAATTTCTAAGGCTGGCCCTGTCACCATCCAACCAAACACCCTATTCACAAGTAACTTTAACTACCCCTCTATAGACTGGGAAATTTACACTGCCTCAAACTCACAGGCATAATGCTTACTGGACTTTATTAACACAAACACCCTGGAACAGATAGCGCATGCACCAACCACAGGAGCAAACATACTGGATCTGGTACTCACAACATCACCACTCCTACCCCTGTCTCGTGTCCTTATTAATGAGGTCAGATCACAAAGCTGTCTCCCTTAAAGTAAAAATCAGCCAGGAATGCCCAGCTAAATCAGTAACAGGAACTATTCTAAGGCAAACTACATCCTATTAAATGACAGTTTGTCAAAATTTAGTGTTCCCCCTAACCCTGAGACCACAGCTACCTATGTAGAGTTATTCACAGAGTCCATATACAACCATGTGAATGGCTACATAGAGGCTGCTGTGGTCTATATTAAAAGACCGAAGAGGTGTTTCAGCGAACACCTCTTGGTTGACACATAATGAGCGAACTCAATAAATCATGAATGCTCAAAACAGCAATTTCTTTCCCTGAGAAGCCCCCCACATTGTTATGTTTTAAAGTGTGTGTGTGTGTGTGTGTGTGTGTGTGTGTGTGTGTGTGTGTGTGTGTGTGTGTGTGTGTTTGTGCTAGCGGTTTCTTTCCCAGGGAAAGAAACCTCTGTTATGAGCATTCTTACTTTAGTGCATTCGCTCATTATGTGTCGACCAAGAGGTGTTCGCTGAAACAACTCTTCAGTCTTTTAATATAGACCCGGCTGCTGTACCTACCAGAAGTAAACCCAAAACAAACACTAAAAACAAACAACACTGATGGAATCTTCACCTAAATAGGGTATATAATAAAAGAAAAAAAAAACTCACGGCTAAAATCAGAAAGAGCAACTCCCTTAAAGACAAGTGCTCACTTATGCAACTAAATAAGAACTAAGAGGTCTAATTAAATACAACAAGGCCAACTACAAGGTCAAGATAGCCTCACAAGCTAAGGATAATCACAAAGCCTTCTTCAGCTATGTCGTGTACTTTAAAGGTAATGCACATCAGTGTGCTTAACTGGTGGTGAATGGTACCAAATTCACTGATCAGGATGACATAGCAAATCTACTGACCGATAAATTCAGCTCAGACTTCATCCCACATTCCCCTCAAGCTATTTTGGGTGAAATCTTCTCCAGCATACTTCCCCCAACTATTAGCAGTGACCAGCTACTGGAAGAACTCACTAAAGCCAAGAACACCATATCTGTGCATCCTGACAACAACACCAGTTGTCTCCTGAATAGTCTAAAATATGACCTGTCAGGACCACTTGAGTCACTCATCAGCTACAGCCTTAAAACAGGATGTGTTCCAAGTGAATGGAGGACTGCAACAATCATTCAGTATAACAAGTCTAATATGCAAAGCCATGGAATTAATTACCATGAAAATAATAAACAAGGACATTGGCAACTTACAGACACTGGACCCATCCCAATTTGGCTTTGTTAAGGGAAGGTCATGCCTACGTAACCTGAAAGATTTCTTTGAGAGGGTCACCAAAGCAATGGATGAGGGTAAAACAGAGCATACTCCATACCTTATTCTTGCCAAGGTATTTGATACAACTCAATACCCCACTCAGGCATTGTTAACAAGCTCTCTGAGCTACACATAAATCCCTTCATAACTTGACAGACTGCCTGCTGACTTACAGACATGACCAAAGAAGTCAGGATCAGTGAGACTACCTCCACCAAGAGACTAGTCACCAGTGGAGTACCCCAGGGATCTATGCTGGGCCTGCTCCTGTTTGGCATCTACTTCTTGGAAGTCAAGGTTAACGTTCAAGGCCTCTGGCTCCCCATGTTCACAACTAACTGTAAAATGGGAGCTATTATAGATTCCCCCCAAGACACCAACATCTTGCAAGAGGGTTTAGCACAGACAAATGACTCCTAACAAAGCCATGGCCTAAAACTCAATGCCAAAAATGCATTATAATATCCTTTGGGAACCTGTTAGCCAAGTCAATTGCTCCATCGATCCAGTAGTAAGGGATCTGGGAACATATGTAGACAACAACTTGGCTTTTGACCAACATGTAGGTAAGATAGTAAGAAAATCATTCTTTGTTGCCGAACCTATATGTAAGGGTATGGCATCCAGGTCCAAGGAAGTTATAGTGCTACTGTACTCAGCCTTCAGACCTATCACTGAGTGCAATGTCCCATTTGGGCATGTACCTAACCAGGCACTTGCAATAGTCAAAATACCCATAAAGATTTCTCACCAGGAGAATTCAGGCCATGAATACCCTGTCCTATACTGATCACCTAAAGGCTCTGTCTTTGTATTCAGTCTCCTACAAGCTGGTGAGAGGAGATATTTGCCTGGCTTGCAGGACTTTCTCAAGCCCAGCCCTGATGGACTATTCAGTGCTATTGTATTAGTGCAAAACAAACAGCACCAGAAACACTAGAGCCAGGGATCTGAACTTCACTTGTAACATAGAATGTGTTGAAGAGACAGGTATGTGTACCAAAGGATCCCCACGCTATAGAATAGGCACCCCATTAATGTAAAACAGAGTTCATCTGTAACTGAATTCAAACAAAACTTTGACAATTGAATGAGAAATCATAAATTTACCTCCAGTCTGGCCCCCACATCCCTTGTGGACAAAGGCTGTCAATAAGAAAAGAATTATCCTAACACCGCCCCTACCTCTTTAGTTACCTCCCTACTAACATGGCCCCCACATATAGACACCCATGATATTTAGGATCCAAATGGATTTAGGGTGCACAGCTGGACTTATAAGGGCCCTAGTGGTCATTAGCCTAGTAACAACCTATGAACATATGCCTTGTTGAATAAATTTCTCTTTAACTTCCCAGTCATTTTCTTTTCATAATGTTTCTATTTACTTCTGCTTCAAAGGGTAGATTGATCACTCACAGTTTTATTTTTGTGGGCACTGAATAATTTTCCTCTCTGATTTTCCTGGAATGATGTATGTATACTATGGTAAAACTGAATTTATTTATTAGAGCAACATATTTTCCTGTGTTGGAAGCACTACTATTTCCATTAGTGATTTTCAGATAATATATTTGTAACTCCTGTAGATCAAGCTCATTTTTATTTCTTCTTTCATTGTTAAAATATCTGCACTTTTTATTTGTCAACTATCCAGAATAGCTAACAAAGAGGTATGTATTGGAATTAAAATTACCTGCTAATATTAATTTCCAACCCCATCTGTCAAGATGTTATCTGCTACTGCTTTGTCCAAAATGTCCCATCTATTTCTCATATTTATTTCTCGGGAGCATGTAAATGTTCAATATCATTGTCAGGAAAAGCAGATAGGAAAATTAGTCAGTGCCAAAAAAACAAAAAATATATAATGTTATTGATCATCTACCCATTGAAACAGAACTGTATAGGAACATTATGAAGAAAAAATGGAAAATGACTGGAAATATTTGGCATAATTCATTTTTATAAGTCCCCAAGTCCCTTCAAGTAGGATGCACATATTTACCTTTCAATCATATTATTCTCCAAAATTACACCCCACCCCATTAGTGTGTCCTCTTTTTTTTTTTTTTTTTTTTTTGCTTTACTTCATAAATCTCAATAGTTTGCATTTGTAAAGTTTTATATTCCACTACTTATGTTTCATGGAAACGTATGATACTGTTAAAATGTTGTCAGACTCCTTTCATGAGATGCAACTGAAATAGCTAAGAAGCTGGGGAATAAAGACCATGAAAACTTTTTATAGATCAATAGATCACAAGATAGCAAATTTCCAAGAAATGTGGTTAATGGAATATGAAACTTTCTAATGCAGATTTATCGAGTAAATTAAAAAATAAATAAATGTGGGATTAGTTAGCTTAACTTGTTAAGCTATAAGGAGGATGGAAGTACAGTGTATGATAAAAGGAGTGAAAGATTTTCATCTTACTTTTAAATGATTGAGGTAGAATATGAGATGATAACACTTTTCTGCATCACTAGTGATGTAAGCAACCCACTTAGAAGATAAGCTGTTCGGGTATCTGTCCCTTTATTTTCATAGAAGTGACATGACTGCAGTTAAGTTCACCTAAATACATTTAAACATAGCATGGCGTATACTGTATCAGTTAATATATATTTCATGGTCCAAAAAATTAGACACAGGGTGGTTTTCTAATCATGAGAGCAGCCAATCTTATTAAGGAGTTAAACATATTTAACAGCAAGAGAGGTACACTAGCAGGTATAAAGATTAATTGTGTAATTTAATTATAGTGACAGTTTATTTTTATCCTAATTTGTCTGGTGGCAGATGTAAGTAAATCACATTCTGGAATAATAGATAATATGCATGGTATTTGGATGGTAGTTAAAAACGTTAACACATTGTCAAGAGAAAATGTGAGTAATTGAAGTAAGTAGAGTAAATCAGGAGTGAGATTAATTAATACAGTAACTAGATACTTAATCTTGGTAGATTTGCACTCCTTTAAGGCGGCAGTGAATACTGTATTCAATCATTTTTCAGTAGCCCATGGGTTCAGGGCAGGAACTGATAGGACATATATAGCTTATGACTTGGAATATTGCACTGAGTTGGAAGATTGAACTGGTGAGCCATGGAGAGTTCACATTAGTTTTATTAAGAAACTAGGATTTATGGAGAATTTGGGAGACCTTGTGGGGGAATTTTGGAGCAGGCATGAAGGCATTAATTAAATTAAATATGTATTTTGGGATTCATTTAAATGTTTTCCTCAATGTCAGGCTCCGAACCTGGGTACTAGATTGCACAAAAAAGATTTTGGTGTGAAGAGTACAAATTACTATCAATGCTTGCTTTACAAGAGAAAATAGAGGACATTGACTATAACTCTGTAATATAGAAACATTTATTGGATATTAAAGTAACAGCAACAGTGGATACACAAATGTTTTTGTTGCACTTCAGCCCCTCCAAGAAGACTTAAATCTGTTTGTGAAAATGATTATATTCCTAGTTGTATTTGTTTTTAGTTAGTATCTATACAAAGCATTTATATATTTTCTTCAACATACTGATTCTGATTTATTGCATCTTTGTATGTTTTATAGGCTTTTTTACATGTAACACAAGATAGGGACCGTGTTTAAAGAAACAAAGATTTTTCTTTACAGTTTTCAATTTGTTGTACTTTTTAATCATTTTTTTTTTATTTTGAGTTTTTTTTTTGGCAGAGAGCATAATAAGAATAATTGACAGTCAGGCATTATAAAACATGCAATATTTTATTTAGAACTGTTTAAAATGAGTTCTCTGCATTCAAGATGCTAGTTTAAAGAAGTTCTATATGATTAAAGAATGAAAGCATTTACTGGCTTGATTATTTATATTGCTACACTATACCATCTCCTACACTGTTTCTCACCCCTACTGTCAAACTACCCCTCTGTCATCTTACTCCTTATCCCTGCCCTCTACCACCCTTTTCCGTAGCACTATAACCTTTCTTTTCACTGTTTATTTTATAATGCTAAACTGTACAATGTATATGTAATATAAATTACACTCTGCTACATCTCTTTGTACTCTAACTATGGAGTGTTTCTTTCTGAGACTTTGCTAAAAGGGACATCCTGCTCAGTCAGACTATCTTTGTTAAGAAATGAAAATAAAATCAATAAATAAAATCATAGCTAATGGTCCTTTTCAGAGAAGCAACTATACCGGTTAGCAAAAACATATATTCTTTTATCACCTCAGGCCTAAAATGTGTATTTCTTGATTAAAGTGATCTGCTCATTCTTCTTTAAAGGATGCTCATAGTGTCATAGGTTCATAGGTAGGTACTAGGCTATTAGCCCTAGGGCCTATATAAGCCTAGCCAAAAAGGTACCCTGGCTTTCACCACCCAAGAAAATTATTTTCCTGTGCCCCTGTCGAGCAGAGCCACAGAAGTGATCCCCTGGGTGAATTTCCCATTTCCCATCCAATCATCAAGACTTTTCTTGAAGAGTGCTAATGAGGAGCTCTGTTTGACATAGATAGGTAGTCTGATCCAGAGTATGGGAAGTCCCTGGGACAGGAATCTATACCTCCAGCATATTCTGTTTATTGTGGTGACAAAGTTTAGGTCCCTAGAGCATGTAGCTCAGAGGGATTGGGATTTCGTTAAGTGGAGCATGTCCAACAGCTCTGGGTTTGACATAGCTTTGTATGTTAGGCAGAGATCGCCTCTGAGTAGGCGATATGTGACAGAGTAAAGCTGGAGTTTATTGAGACAGTCTGCATAAGGCATCTGTTTGAGGCCAGTAATCCTCTTTGTGAGGTATTTCTGTGGCCTTTCCAGTTGTTGTAGATGTCTTGTGAGGTACATACCAAAAGGGGTGTTGTACTCTATAATAGAACAAAGTAAGGCAACAGAAGCATTGAGTAATCCTTTATTCTTCCAACGGTAAGCGCTTTTGTCTCCAATTCTTTACAACGAGACTTCTTCAGACAATAACTTTGTAAAAATGACAAACTTATATACCATCAGCAGTTGATCACATGTTCACATTTTTTCACATGACTAATTAGTAAAAACTTTGTTAAAAAATTTTTAAAAAGACATTGATACCTATAAATACAAATATAAATACATATACGTTAATACATAAATATAAACACAATCTAGCCTAGCAATTAAATACCCTATGTGCTAATGTTTAAAACCCCTTCTTTTTAAATACATCACAAATTCTTCCCTATTGTTAAGGCAAGGGGGAAAACAGGCATTTAATTTAACTTGCCAAGAATACTCTAGCCAGCCTAACTCTTCCTCTATATTCATACAGAACACTGTATCACTTAATTTTTCTAATATTAAAAATTTTAAATTAACTTTACATTTTTTGATTCTATAATGCCTATTCATAGCATTTTTATAATCATCAACTTGAATGGCATATTTGTTTTCATATATACGATGATATAATTCTCTAGTAGTTCTACCTACATAGAATGCATCACATTCCAAACAAATAATAAGATAAACTACATTCTTAACTTTGCAGTTAAATAGACCTGGCATTTTAACAATATTCCTTCCTACTGCATACTGATTACTATCTACATATAAATAATTGCACATATTGCAATTCAAACACTTGACCATCCCACATTTGGAATTATTGAGTTTAGTCTGGAAACAATTCTTAAAACTCTTACCCCTTTTTTGAATAAATTTAGGCCCATTTCCAATTTGTCTACCAACTCTTCATTGGTTCTAAAGATACTCCAATTCCGAATTAAAACTCTCTTTATGGCTTTAGAATCAACACTATTATGTATAGCCATAGAACATTAGCATCATATTTTCTATAGTTACTTATCTTTTTACTTTGATTTAATCTAGATATTTTCTCTTCTTCACATAATTTATCTATATGAGCCTTCAGATAGCCTCTTTTTAACATCTTATTATATAACTGACTTGCTTCTTCTTCAAAATCAGTATTTTTCATGGTTAAATCACTTATTCTCTTTAACTGACTTTTCACTATATTCAATTTACTATGTTCAGGATGCATACTAGTATAATGCAAGTACATATTATTTTGTACTTCTTTTTTATATATTTTAGTTAACAGTCTATTTTCTTCTTTGAATACCACTAGATCCAAAAAGGTAATTAACTCATATGTTGACCTAATGGTTAAGGTGTTTGCCTTACAAACACAAAGTGCAGCGTTTGAGTCTCACAAGGGATAATTGGCTAAGCTTAAAATGGCTCGCAAGGGCAGTTAGCTTAGTACTAATCTATGAACCTATGAACCTATAACTTTTCTGATATGTAAATTTAAGATAGGTGCACACATTATTAATGTAAATTATAAAATCACTTGATTCCTTTTCTGTACCTCTCCATAACAAAAAAAAAATCATCAATAAATCTAACATCATACATATATTGTTTCTAAAGCCACTATCCAAAATATGCATTTGTTCCCATCCTTGCATAAACACATTTGCATAACTAGGGGTTAAAGCCACCCCCACAGCTACTCCATTTGTTTGCAAATATATTTCATCTTTAAAAATCATATAATTGCAGCTCAACACAATATCTATAATTTCCATAAGAAGACTAATGATATTAGAAGACAAAAAAACTTTTGATTTTAAGAATTCACGCCTCACTATTTCCATCCCCTCTACGTTGGGAATCATAGTGTGCAATGACTTTATATCTAATGTTACCATAAAATCTGTTGGCTCTACTTCAAAATCCCTAATTTTAGCTAGAAAATCAAAGCTATCTTTAATATAAGTAACATGCTTGGGTATTACTTTTTATAGATGTTTATCTACATAAACTGAAAGTGAGATATGTAACAATGTTATGCCTGGTAGTGAAGTGTTGGCTTACAGCGAAAATGGGGCAGTTCGGAGATCTGAGCGGATAAACAAAAACACTCAGAGTTTTACTGAAGTTTCAGGGAAAAGAAGTAATAAATCTAAAAGAATTATCCTGCAGGAGCTACTAGTAATGCTATAGGTATAAGCAATCTTAATACCATTAGCGAAGATAATATAGAACCGGGATGTAGTACTACTATGAATGACTGTAGGAGAGAAGGGCAGCCATTCAGATTTATCAAAGAAAAGAAGGAGGCAATAGAACCTGGGCCCAGGTTACATCAAAAGGGATTGCCTCCAATAATAAATGGCTCCAGAATCAAAACAAACAGCAACAACAAAAAAACGGGTTTGTAAAGAAGGGCCAGAGCAGAGCGAATTGGAATCGCAGCAAGCAACAATGGAGGACTTAGGTACTGAGAGTTTTAAAATTGTGAATCTTTCTAAATATGTATTGTCTGAAATTGAATGTTTGGTTTTGGCAAAAGATTGGAATTATGTACCCGCACAAAGAGCGAACAAATTAAAAACTGTTAATGAGCTCAGAAGTTATGTTAGAATGTTGAATTTTAAATGTTCTTTTAACAATAACATGAATGAAGTTAGTGACAAATTGCATTTTTACAAGCCAAGCAGTTATAACCCTCCATTACATAAGGATTTGGAAGCATTTTTAAATTTGTGTGAAGCCCAACTGACAGAATTTTTTGAGAAACAATCTGAATTTAAATATTATAATATGTCTAAAGGAGAAAAAGAAAGCTTTGATAGGTTTATTAATAATGATGATATTTTGTTTTTAAAGGCTGACAAAGGAGGTGCTATTGTGGCTTTGGATACAGATATTTATGTAATGAAAATGCTTGAGTTATTATCAGATGAAAGTTATTATAAGAAAATAAATATGACGAAGGTTAAACAGGGGTTTAGAATGATAGACGCTTGTATTGAGAAGTGGTTTGTAACAGGGAGAATTGAAGAAAAAAAATTTAAAAAAGTTTGAGTAACAGTAACCCTAAGTTAAGTAGGATTTTTGGTATACCAAAGATCCACAATAACTTAAATAACCTGCCTCTTAGACCTATAGTGTCAAGTGCAAATAGAAAAACAGAAGCACTGTCAGTTTATGTAAATAAACATCTTCAAAAAGTAATATCCAAGCATGTTACTTATATTAAAGATAGCTTTGATTTTCTAGCTAAAATTAGAGATTTTGAAGTAGAGCCAACAGATATTATGGTAACATTAGATATAAACTCATTGTACACTATGATTCCCAATGTAGAGGGGATGGAAATAGTGAGGTTTGAATTGTTAAAATCAAAAGTTTTTTCTTCTAATACCTTTAGTCTTCTTATGGAAATGATAGATATTGTGTTGAGCTACAATTATATGATTTTAAAGATGAAATATATTTGCAAACAAACGGGGTAGCTATGGGGGCAGCTTTAGCCCCTAGATATGCAAATGTGTTTATGCAAGGATAGGAACAAATGCATATTTTGGATAGTGGCTTTAGAAACAATATATGTAAGATGTTCAGATTTATTGATGATATTTTTCTGTTATGGAGAGGTACAGAAAAATAATTGAGTGATTTTATAATTTACATTAATAATGTGTGCACCTATCTTAAATTTACATATCAGAAAAGTTATGAGTTAATTACCTTTTTGGATCTAGTGGTATTCAAAGAAGAGAATAGACTGTTAACTAAAATATATAAAAAAGAAGTACAAAATAATATGTACTTGCATTATACTAGTATGCATCCTGAACATACTAAATTGAATATAGTGAAAAGTCAGTAAAAGAGAATAAGTGATTTAACCATGAAAAATACTGATTTTGAAGAAGAAGCAAGTCAGTTATATAATAAGATGTTAAAAAGAGGCTATCCAAAGGCTCATATAGATAAATTATGTGAAGAAAAGAAGATATCTAGATTAAATCAAAGTAAAAAGATAAGTAACTATAGAAAATATGATGCTAATGTTTCTATGGCTATACATAATAGTGTTGATTCTAAAGCCATAAAGAGTGTTTTAATTCAGAATTGGAGTATCTTTAGAACCAATGAAGAGTTGGTAGACAAAATTGGAAATTGGCCTAAATTTATTCAAAAAAGGGGTAAGAGTTTTAAGAATTATTTCCAGTCTAAACTCAATAATACTAAACAGACTAATTCCAAATGTGGGATGGTCAAGTGCTTGAATTGCAATATGTGCAATTATTTATATGTAGATACTAATCAGTATGCAGTAGGAAGGAATATTGTTAAAATACCAAGTCTATTTAACTGCAAAGTTAAGAATGTAGTTTATCTTATTATATGTTTGGAATGTGATGCATTCTATGTAGGTAGAACTACTAGAGAATTATATCATTGTATATATGAGCACAAATATGCCATTCAAGTTGATGATAAAAATGCTATGAGTAGGCATTATAGAATCAAAAAATGTAAAGTTAATTTTAAATTTTTAGTATTAGAAAAATTAAGTGATACAGTGTTCTGTATGAATATAGAGGAAGAGTTAGGCTGGCTAGAGTATTCTTGGCAAGTTAAATTAAATGCCTGTTTTCCCCTGGCCTTAACAATAGGGAAGAATTTGTAATATATTTAAAAAGAAGGGGTTTTAGACATTAGCACATAGGGTATTTAATTGCTAGGCTAGATTGTGTTTATATTTATGTATTAACGTATATGCATTTATATTTGTATTTATAGGTATCAATGTCTTTTTAAAAATGTTTTAACAAAGTATTTACTAATTAGTCATGTGAAAAAATGTGAACATGTGATCAACTGCTGATGGTATATAAGTTTGTCATTTTTACAAAGTTATTGTCTGAAGAAGTCTTGTTGTAAAGAATTGGAGACAAAAGCGCTTACCATTGGAAGAATAAAGGATTACTCATTGCTTCTGTTGCCTTACTTTGTTTTGTTCTTGTGGAGTTGGAGTATTTGCTGATTTTGTAGAGTACTCTATAATAGGTCTAATGAGTGATGAGTAGAGGGGAACAATTATCTCTTTTTTTCTGGATGAGAAACCTTTTTTGATGAGGTGAGTCACATAGAAGGATTTCCTGACCACTGTGTTGATTTTATTATCAAAGGAGAGATTACTGTCCACCTGTGCCCCAAGGTCTCTTATCACACTTTCGGCGTTAAGTAGACTACCACTTATGTGGTAGTTCATGGGTACAGAGTTTTTACCAAAGGGGATGACAATACACTTTTTGGCATTAAGCTTCAGGCCATGGCTTTGACACCAGGCATCTGTCTCACTGAGGCCCTTTTGTAGTATGTCCACATCGCTAGGTGTTTTGATTATGGCTCCTAGTTTGCAGTCATCTGCAAACTTTGTTAGCCAAAGACCTTTTGTGTTAGCCTGTACTTCAGAGAAGTAGATACCAAACAGCAGAGGACCCAGGACTGAACCCTGTGGTACTCCACTTGTCACAGATCTGAAGTCGGATTTGGAGTCTGCTACTTTCACAGTGTGGGTTCTGTCCATGAGCCAGCTGGCAACCCATCTTGAGACATAGGGATTTATACCTAGTTTAGTAAGCTTATCTATAATTCCAGAGTGGGGGTGGTGTTGAAAGCTTTGGAGAGATCTAGATAAGCTGTGTGAACCACCTTAGCCTCATCTATGGCTTTGGTGACTGCTTCAAAGAAATCAATCGGGTTTAGGAGACATGATCTGCCTTTTACAAACCCGAACTGGGTAGGGTCCAGAGTTTGGAGATTACCAATGTCTTTGTTTATGAGTTCCATGATGATACATTCCATGGCCTTGCAGAGCAGGCTCATAGGCTAATGGGGCGATAGTTCCTGGGGTCTGTCGTGGCTCCCCCTTTGTGGAATGGGATAACTGTCATGGTGTGCCATTCAGTGGGCACAAAGCCTGAGGTGAGGGTATGATTGACCATGGTACTTAAGTAAGGTGCCAGTTCATTCTGTAGTTCATGTAGAACGCAGCCTGGGATATTGTCAGGTCCCATGGATGCTGTGTTCTTTAGATAGTGTGTTTTTTACCTGTGCAGCCGTGATTACAGGAACTTTGCATTCTTCCGGTATAGAGATGGTCCCTCCAGGGGGTGAGAGGGTGGTAAAGGTAGTACTGAACCTATCTGCCAAGTTGTTGGCAATATCAGTTGGTTCTGTATATTTAGTGCCATTGTGCTGTAACTCAGAGCAGACCTGAGTGTTGCCATTGAGATTCTTGACATAGCTATAGAATGCTTTGTGGTTGTCTTTAGAATCAGTGGCAATCTTGTTTTCATAACTAGCTTTGGAGGATTTTATGATGGATCTCAGCTTCTTACTGAGGTTGACCAGGGAGTTCCTCCAGTCATGAGATTTTACTCATTTTTACAACAGTTTCTTTCTTCTGTTGTAGAGTTTGTTTATGGCAGGGGACTACCAGATTGGCTTCCTTTTTTTGGAGGATAGAATCTTGGTTCTATTAGGGATAGTATGATCCATGCACTCGTGTAAGTGCTTATAAAGTGCATTTGTGTAGGATTCAGCCATTGTACCTCTATTGTCCGTTTGCATGGGTGTCATGAAGTTTTCCACTTCTGTCTTAAGAAGTGTGAAGTTGGCTTTGGAGAAGTTTTTTATGGTGGTTTCCCTAATTGGGGGTGGGGGCGGGATGTGGATGTCTAGGGTGATTAGCTTGTGGTCGGATCTAACCAACAAGGAATTGACCTCTGGTGTGGAACACCGGTTGCCCATGTTGGTAATGACCAGTTCTAGGATATTGCTGCCCCTGGTGAGGGTGTGAATAAGTTGATCCAAGGCTTTGGAATTTATGAATTCCAGAAAATGTTGAGCAAAAGAGTTGGTACATGAGTAGTTTTCCCAGTTAATGGTGGGGTAGTTGAAACTGCCCATTATTAGGGTGTTGGGTTGTACCCTAATACTTTCCAGTGTATCAAGAAATGAGGAGTGGGAATCCTGGGCCATAGTCGGGGGTCTGTAGCAAGCTACAATTTGGATTGCAATCTTACCCAGAGTTAGTTGCACTTGGATAATCTTGGATGCATTATGCTGTGCAACTAGCCTGGAGGTATGGATATCCTTAATGAATATGGACACGCCTCCACCTTTAGTGCTTCGTTCCGGGTTAGGTGGCCGAAAGGTGTGGTATGAATTATAGCCTGGTAACGCAGGGTGCTCTCTGGAGCTTTGAACCAGGTCTCTGTCACTGCACAGATGTCGATGTTTTCCATTTTAAGAAGTGCCTCGAGTGAGTGCATTTTGAGGTTTAGACTTCTAGCATTGAGTAGCATTACCCTCAGATTTTGCTTGCTTGTACCTGTTATGGTGGTGAATTTGAAATTTGAAACTAGCCTAAAAAAGCCACTATTATAAAATTACATTAAAATACTTTTTTTCCTTTTTATTTTTCATTAAAATTTTAAGTTGCAGTTAGGCAGCTCCATCGTACAGAGGGATAATACCCTGACTACAAGCCAAGCTACCTTGGTTCAATTAGCAGTACAAGTATCAATGGAGCTGGTGAAGGGGAGGGAGAGGAAGTCTTTCGGGGGATGTTGAAGGTGCATATGTCCTGGATATGTCATCCATGTGAAAATTACCAGTGGAGATTGATGACAGGGTATTTTGAAGGGCCACAAAAAGTGTGGGTGCCCATTGCATGCTGGATTCTGGGAGTACTACTCTGTATGCACAGGTGCAAAAGCTAGGCCTTAAAACAAACAACTAAACAAACAAAAAATGACTCCCTACGAACAATAATGGCATCACTCCCACTACTCAACCATCACTCCTGGGATGAATTCCCTCTGAGGGGAATGAATAGGCCAATAGGAGGATTAGGAGAGGCTTGCTGGTCGCAGGGGTGATAATGATAATAATAACAGTTCTAGCTGAAGTCATTCATTTTTCACGAATGCTATGAGCATAATCTAAAACAGGAGGGGGGAATAATGGTTAAGGTCTTAACTTCACAAACGCAAAGTACCGGATTTGATTATGACCTCTGATTATTGGCTAGACTTCTAATAGTTTGATAGTCTGCCTACTTATAGCCAACATTGAACCTATGACAAAAAAGTTGTAGGTAATTTTTCATTATTCCTGTGTAAAATACAATATATCTAGCCATTTTGGAAATGCAACCCCTTATGCACATGGTTAAACTGACAGAAAAAAATAGCTTAGCAAAAGCTTTCTCAAACACAGTCAGTACTTCATGAAACTTTAACTTCTACTTATTTTAGATTTTAAGAACTGCAGAGTCAGCATAACTTTTAGATTGTAAAGAGTTGTAGCGTGAGTGAGTGTCAGCGCAACTGCCCAAATGCAGTCATGTGACCAAAAATCAAACTATGTTAAAACTTCAACAAAGGGAACTACAAATGCAGTTTTAATATCCTAACTTACTTCAAGAATAATAAATTATTATGCAGAAAATGCAATAGCATAATGTTAAATAGAACCACAGTGACATTTTAGAATGTATCCATCACCCTGGAAATGGTGCACATTTTGACCTTATTGATTTGCTTTCATTTTCCTGCCTGTACTGGGTAGTAGTGCTGACTCACTCATTTATGAATAAGCAGCTATTTTAGCTGACAATAAGCAGTACTGTTTGACACAAATCATCTTAGTTACTTCCTAATGTACAAACTAGTTTAAATCCTGTTCAACCACAAAGGCACCTTCTTCAGCTGGTACAGTGCCCAGATTCTTCCCAGCAATCCCAAGAGACAATGACAAGCTCATAAGGGAAAATGGACAGTTCTGAAGGTCTTTCAGTGTGACTAACGAAAATGTGCCAAAGTATGTCACCCTGAGAGTAAAGCAGCTCTCTTCTCTGTTTATGCCTTTCAATGATTTCAAAAAACATTATTATTTAATCGTTTTGTCTTTCTGGAGCATATTTTGTCATCTCCAAATGAACAGTAGCGTTTTCTTTTAACTGAGACAAATTAATTGTTTAGCACTTGTTGTACAGCTTATATTCTTTCATCTCAGCTGCATTTACAGCAGTCTTTGAAGTCTTCAACTAATTTTGCACAGCAGTAAAAATCAAGACTGCATCAGTCAAATATAATTTTTTTCACTTCCACTGCAACATTGCATTTTAATTATTTGTACATTTTACAGTTTAAGATATTTCAAAGCGCATTGTTTATAGGACAGTTATAGCTAACACACAAATCAATTGTGTCTTTCATCAAAAGCCCACAAGCAAATCTCATTATAAATGTAAAGGATACCTGAAAGACCGCCTCCACCCACATTGCATTGCCTCAAAATATGTAAATGACCTTGTAGGACCAGAAAGAAAATCATCTTTCCTTTTTCTTTTCTTTTTCAGGTCTATGTTATCCCCTAACGTCAATGCCATTTCTAAATAGTCAGGATGATAAAGACATCAAGCTGTGCATGGCACACACCACAGGAGCTCGCAAAACATGATGGAAATAATTGACTTTTTATTCAAAGACAGACTGTAATTCCTTCCATTTATCTACAGAAAACAAAACGTCACTGGTAAGTAAAGAACTAGACATGCTGTCAACTTGCAATAAAGGTAATGTGTCAAATGTATACAACAGAAATGGCAGGAGCAACACAGAAGGCAGGCAGAGAGCCATTTAAGTTGTTTCTCATTCCATGTTAGTACAATGCTCAGAGTCTTTTATACATATTTTCTCCCTGCACAAGCACAGCATATCTCTTAACTATACAACTTTTTGCAAAATGACCAGATTTTTGCATCATATTTTTGGTCTGTATGTCATACAAATTGTGGTTTTCTGGCAAATCACTAAGGCTTGAAATCACTGAATAATGACATACATTTAAGTTTCAAACTTCATATCCTTCAGAAAATGCATGCTAACAGAAAATCTGTTATTCTAGCAACTAAGTTTATAAGAGCTATATTTCAAATCTTTCCCTGTTTTGGGGCATTAGTCCCCTTGTTATTTTTGGCTTTGTCCAGATTTCTTGCATTTAGAAGTCGAGAGGTAAAATGCACAACTGCCGGTCCTCACTATTTTATAATGCGAAAAGGTACAAATTTGTTAAACTCAGGAGGACACTTCCTAAAATAAAATGTATTTCTTAACTTTAATAAGTGTATTATTATAAGGAACAAAATACCACAACAGCCCATTTAAAAGGTCAAAGACTTTGGTTATGCATTAGATGAAAGTAATACATGCTCACAGTCAAAGTGTCAGAAGAGCAACAGTCCTGATCATGGATTACAAATATCTAATTTATATTCTGTTATATTGTTTACAAGAATATTTTCCATGAATATTTCAGGCTGTAAGTCTGTAAAAATAAATTCATATCAATATGTGTAAGAAGACATTACAAGCTACTCACCGTTTTTAATCATTCATCAGGATAAAATGTGTATGCCAAACTACAGTGCATTATAAACTTTACACTGTATCTAGTATGTCATAGATTCATAGGAGATTAGTAGGCTAAGGGTTCATATTACATTATCGAAAGATAATGTAATTGAACACTCAAAATATTGAAACGGCTGCATATCGAAGCTTTTATTGTGGGGGGCTGTGTCCCCCACACCCCCCGCTAAATATATATTCCAACTCCAAGATCACACTACAGTGAGGAAAGGGCAAATATCCTAATCTTCACTGTACTGTGATGCCACAATGCAATCTTTGAAATGCGTCCATTTCAAGGTTCTGAGCATTCGATTATGTTATCTTTCGATAATGTAATAGGAACCCATAGGCTAATGGCCCTGGGGCCCTTACAAGCTTAGCCAAGAGTTTATCCCCCAAAAAGAAACCTCAGTTAGCACCTGTCACCCCTGTCAATGAGGGACACAGGTGGAACCCCTGGGACAAATTTGTGGTTTCCCATCCACTCATCAAAGTTGCTCTTGAAGAGGTTCAGTGATGTACTTTGTTTGATGTGTATGGGGAGTCTATTCCAGAGATGAGGTAGCCTCTGGGAGACAAAGCTGTCTCTCCAGCAGGTTTTGTTAATGTCACATATTAGATTTAGGCCTTTTGATTGGGTAATGCGCGGGGAATTAGACTTATAGATATGGAGCATCTCTAGTAGAGCAGGGTCTGAGATTGCCTTGTAGGTGAAATATAGATCACCTCTGAGCAATTTGTATGATACAGAGTAGTAGAGTGATAGTGATTTGAATCTATCCACATAGGACAGATGTTGGAGGTCATGGATTCTCTTTGTGAGGTATTTCTGTGACATTTCCAGTTGGTTCAGGTGTTTGGAGAGGTACATACCAAACTGGGTGTTGTACTCAATTATTGGCCTAATGAGGGAGGAGTACAGAAAGGTAATAACCTCCTTTTTTCTGGATGCAATCCCTTTACTTATGAGCTGAACCACGTAAAAGACTTTTCTGACCACTGCTGCTACATGATGATCGAATGTGAGATTGTTGTCAACATGTGTACCCAGGTCTCTTACCAAAGATTGTGTGCTTAGTGGGTTGCCATTGATGTGGTAATCAGTAGGGGCCATGTTTTTGCTGAATGGCATGATAATACATTTTATTGCATTTAACTTAAGGCCATGACTTTGGCACCAGTCATTTGTTGCTGTGAGACCCTCCTGTAGTATGCCAACATCATTTGAGGAGACAATGACAACACCCAACTTACAGTTGTCTGCAAACTTGGTCAGCCACAGGCCTTTTTCTTTGCCTGAATCTCTGAGAAGTAGATGTCTAACAGTAGGGGTCCCAGGACAGATCCTTGGGGAACACCACTAGTGACAGGTCTGCCGTCAGAGGTGGAAACACCTATTTTGACCTTGTGGGTCCTATTAGTGAGACAGTTGGCCACCCACCTGATGAGATAGGGATTTATGCCAAGTTGTGTTAGCGTTTCAATGATGCCTGAGTTGGAGATTGTGTCAAAGGCTTTCGCCAAGTCAAGTTAAGGTGTATTTACTGACTTTCCCTCATCCAGTTCCTTGATGACAGTCTCAAAAAATCAATCAGATTCAACAGGCAAGATCTGCCCTTGATGAATCCGAACTAGGTGGGGGTCAAGTGCTTGGAGATTGCCTATGTCCTTGTTTATTATGTCCATTATAATATACTCCATGGCTTTATAGATCAGACTTGTCAAGCTAATAAGGCGATAGTTTCCAGGGTCAGTAGTGGCACCACCTTTGTGCAAAGGGATGTCAATGGCAGTTTTCCACTCTGCTGGAATGAAGCCTGTACTTAGGCTATGGTTAAATAGGTTGCTGAATGGCAAGGCTAGTTTTTGCTGGAGATGGTGCAGAATGCAGCCAGGGATACTATCAGGTCCCATGGAAGCTGTGTTCTTTGCCTTGGATAGGGCCTTTAACATTTGACCTATGGAGATGTGAGGTGTGGGACAAGTATCGGGGATGTCGAATGGGTCTGGGGGGAACAGGGGTGAAGTTTGCACTGAACCTATCTGCTAGCAGGTTGTCTAAGTCAACAGGATGACTGTAAGTGGTACAGTTATGAACTAATTTGGAACAAACTTCGGCTTTACCATGGAGATTCCTGATGTAACTGAAAAAAAGCTTTGTTGTTAGCCTTTGTTTTGGAGGCTAGTTTCAATTCATAATTGGCTTTGGAGGTTTTCACTAGTGATCGAATTTGCTTGTTGAAGCCAAGGAGGAAGTTTTTCCAGTTGGGAATTTGTGCCTTTTTACCCTTGGACAACAGTTTCTTCCTTTTGTTGTAAAGCCTGTTGGTAAAGGATGTCCACCAGATAGGTTTGTGGTTCCTTGAGGAGCATGTTTTAGTTCTGTTAGGTATGAGTCCATGCAGTTGTACAGGTGCTTGTATACTGCATTGGCATACTGTTCAGCATATTTGTCTGCATCCTCTGAGGGGGGCAGTGATGCAAAGCTACTGATACCCTCCCTTAGAAGGTTGTAGTCAGTTTTTGAGAAGTATTTTAGCCTGGTTATGCCTGGGGGAGGGGGGTTGGATAGGATAGACACTTCGAATGAGACAGACCGATGGTCTGATCTCACCAGGGAAGAACTTACCATGGGGGTGGTGCAGCAGTTGCCCATGTTGGTGAGAACCAAGTCTAGAATGTTATCTCCCCTTGTGGGGGATGAGACAAGCTGGTCTAGTGCATTAGAACTGATGAAGTCAAGGAATCATTGGGCAAGTGCATAAGAGTAGGAATAGTTCACCCAGTCAATGGTGGGATAGTTAAAGTCACCAAGGATCAAGGTGTTATGGGGTACCTTGATGGAGTCAAATAGGTCCAGGTAGGAGGAGTAGGTATCCTGAGTCGGAGGGGGTATATAGCTGGCTATAACTTGGATGGGTATCTTGCCAATTGTCAATTGCACCTGGAATAGTACTAGTGCATCATGCTGGCAAACCAGTCTGCAGGTGTGCTTGTCTTTAATAAAAATAGAAACTCCACCACCCTTAGTCTTCCTGACTCATTTTGAGGTGAGAATGTGTGGAAAAAAGGTATTGCCTAGTAAGGCAGGGGTATTCTCTGCAGCCTTGAACCAAGGTTTCCGTGACTGCCCAGATGTCAGCATCTTCCAGTGTGAAGAGAGCCTCCAGTGAGTGCATTTTCAGGTTAAGGCTCCTAGCATTAAGCAGCATGCCCTTCAATTTCCTTTTTGACAGATCTTTTATGTTGGAAGATTTGTCTTTGGGACATTGTCTAAAAAAGGCACAATGGGGAAGGTAAGAGCCTTGGCCAGAATCCTAAATCTCAGGGGTGACAAGTGGAGCCGATCTCTGACATAGCATCAAAAATAAGTGGTTATGTCTAGATTAGAACCCTGAACACCACAACACAAGCTAATTGCCCTAGTCCTTTGAGCCAAACAAAGCCGAAGAAAATACATTTCCCACAACATACGAAAAGTTCATTGCTTGTAACAAAACATAATAACATTTGATACTTCAAATCTAACTAAGACAAATAGTTGACAAATGCATTTTTTGCCACAGGCCTAGCCACTCTCCAAGCCTTATGGACAAGGGGATTATTTAATTGGGTATACCAGTCAGACTGCAGTGGCTAGGCTTCAAAAGATTAAACAAGTATTTTGACTACTGGCAACATATAAAGACTGAACCTATGATACAGCCAAGGAAAACAGTAATTTCTGACAGCATACATTTTCCTGATACTGAGTCAGAGATTTTAAATAGCTGTAATAAAGCTTACTCTTATATCAGTTTCTGTTTTTTTTTTTTTTTTTTTTTTTTTTTATAGTCAGTCTCACTTAAAGATCACATGCAAAGCTTTTTTTCTGAAAATTTGGTTTTTCATAAGAGTGTTTACATGATTTGTTGAAAACTGAAAATTTTAAATAGCTATTGCTTAAAAAAACACATTCAAAAATCCCACTGATCATAGAAGTTAAAAAAATGCACCTAGTATCCTAAATCATAATATGAAAGCAGGCAGCATTAATGTCACTGAGTAAAAAAGTGATAGCTTAAACTATTTTAACAACTTTGAAATGAAAGGGGAAGATTTAATCATTTCTCGTAATCTATGGGAAGCACTGTTGCAGGATAGAAAATATATAACCGCAGCATATAAATTGATAAAAGAGAGGAATTATAATAATTATATTCTTTTATCGAGTTACTGGAGAGAGAAATTGATATTGCCAGACGACAATAAGATATTGGAGGCATTTAAATTAACATTAAAGTCTGTATCCCTTCAGAAATTGGTATTTACGCAGCTGATGATATTTAACAATGCATACTATACTCGTCTCACTTTGCACAAATTTGATGCGAAGAATTCTCCCATATGCCCACATTGCTTTGATCAGACAGCAGATTTGCTTCACATGTTCTGGAGTTGTAAGTGCATTTATAAATTGTGGAATTCATTAAAATTGCAGTTACAAAAAATGGGTTACCAAAATTCAACACTCTCTTGGGAGTTTATGATTCTTCATATTCCCCCGGAGAATCTAAATAAATCAAAAACGATTGTAATTATGAATATTTGCCTATTAATGAAATTATATATAGCCACAAATTGGTTGAACCCAGCCCAGACATCGTGGGAAAATTTCAGATTGTTGGCAATAAAACACATCTTAGCGCATAAACTGTTAATTAGTGATCACAAGAAAAATATCAACAACATAAAAATCTGGGAGCAAATTTTAATATTATTTTGGCTTAAGAGGTTACTATCCACTTTTTCTCGGGAACCAGAATATAGTCTAAATCAACCTTAGATTAGATAGAAAATGTACAGAAAAGACAGATTGTTGGCTTGGATTTGTTAATGTTGAATTTTTTTTTTTTTATTATTTTCCTTTTGATTGTTAGTGCTGTACCTTTGATCAATACATGAGGTTGATATATATGTGAAATTAACCAATGGAAGCATTTTGTATATATTGTATATAATGTGTGAATTTGTAATATGGTTGTGAAAAATAATAAAAAATGATTATTGAAAAAAAAAAAGTGATAGCTTGATTAATTGGCAATGTGTTAGCAATTCTGAATCATTTAGGTAATTGGCAACCTGTTAAGTTATCAGTTTGGCAAAATAACTACCACTTGTTTAGTTTTTGCACTCCATTGCTTTAATGGGTTGCCAGTTATCAAATTGATTAAAAATTGTTAGTGCATTAGCAATTAACCTAATTAATGCTTTTCCAAATGCATCCTGCTTTAACATGATTTTATTAATGCAAGACATCGGGAGAATACTTCTAATATAGTACTTCTTAAAAAATTATTATGTATAAAATAGTGTTTGCATGCATGACAATACATGCAGATACTCTTTTATGGAAAACAGACGTTTTATAAAAAGGTTTAAATATGAATTTGTCTGGCATTCCTTTAATTCTGGCTTTGAGCATGCCTAATACCTCTAGTAGTTATGATACACAGATATACAGGGATGCACAGCTATCTTCTCAGAGAGAATTTCACCTATTAAAATGTCTGAGGCAACTAATAGTATTGGCATCTGAGGTCTACGACAGGCTACCAACTACTAGTATATAAGAATTGCAGATTAAATTAGTCTCATTAAGATCAACGTGTTTCAGGTGATTTGTAAGCTGGCATTCAGAAAATGAAGGTGAGTCTGACACAGTAACAGGTGATACGGTACTACAACACACTGACAGTTCTATTGCTTCTATACATGTCTTTTTCAATTATGTCTTAAATATCTTATTATCCTGAGGGTTGTCCTCTTAAGACAGTTAACAGCCTTTCCACTGGGAATCTTCTCCATGGCTATTTCTTCTTCTTCTTCTAGTAGACCAATGGGTCTAAAAATCCACAGATTTCTTACCACCCTCTCCTTGTACAAGGGTATCAGTCATATCATCTTCAAATCCTTAGGCATTATATAACCTGCTTGCTCAACTGGAATAGGTAAACTGTGTGTAACTTGTAATCATTCTGTGATTTTTACTGTATGTTCTACCTTGGAGCTTTTCTCCCCGGGCCTCTGCTGAAAATGGACATGTATCCAATCGGACTATCCCGGTCAACAAATGTAAAATAAAATAAAATAAATGTGTATAATAGCAAGTGAAGACCTCCTTTCAGGGATCTTTTAGCACAATTAACAGATTTATGCCTTCATGTTTGTTAATCAGGATGTTCTTGTTCTGACTAGACCTAAGACATTTTTAGTGGAGGTCTATGGATTTCTGAGAAAGATAGGTAACACCCTATATGGTTCCTGTGTCTTAGCTTTTCTTAAGGTAGTCTCATCTATGAGTGCTATTTCCTCTTCTGGGATAAGGGTGAGCTTGTTGCTGATGTAAAGCAGATCTCACTGGCACCTCTCCCTGTTCTCTTGTCAGTCCTATTCCTTCTCACTTCTGCACCGCAACAGCTATTCACTATACTTTCTAATTCTGGTTTCCCTCATGGTGTTGGCTGCTGGTACAAGTAGCACTTCTGAGACTGCCATCTGCAACCCTCAGATCGACATCTTCCTTTTAACTTCCATGTCCCTGTTTGCTACCAGCTCAGCTGTTTCTACCAACAGATATGTATTTTCTATCTCCCCTTTAATGACTGCCTTGGTCACCTCTTTCTATATCTTGCTAAATCTAAGCCCAGAGTTGCTGCATAGAGAGACAATACAGTACTACTACGTATATGTTACTCATAAATAAAGAAGTAAGAATAAACAGCATGGAAAAGCAAACTTGTTAGACTCAGAGAGGTAGCTAAGGCAATGCTGAGACTTTGTAAATGAAGCAGATCAATCTAGCCAAAGTCTAAGAAGAAGGTCAAAAGTCTAATTGCACAAGACTTAAAAGAATGCAGATCCACATCAAAGACTACAAAAATATGGGCAGATGTTGATATATAAGGGGTAAGAGGAAATGTGGAACACATATGCACAAACAAACAAAGAGCAAATAAAGAGTTGGAGATAAGATGAGGCAGATGCAGTCTACTTGTTGCTGACCATATAAGTGGGACTTTATATGCAGTAATTCTGGATCCAGGTGGCCAGTGGCAAGGATACATCCATCTAGTGGCTGATGGTTGGTGACTGGAGTGGTCTACCTGCCTAGAATGGGCCAGAACCCTCCCCAGGCAAGTCACGCCCACCCCATTCAACAACCTAAGCCACAGCCACTGCTGGGACAGCACCAGATTCTGGTTAATGTGCCTGCATCTCTAGTGGGCCACAGTAATGTCCAAAAGATAGAGAAATTGAGAAACATGACACTAGTAATGAGGACTCAGACATGATATGACATATATAAGCCAAGAGAGGGCATAAGTGCCACTAACCCTGCTGTGCCTGTAATCTCTGCTGATTCCTGAAGCAGCTGGTAGCATTGTCTGTATGCTCTGTGCCAAAAGGCAAAAGGGATAAGCAAGCAATCACATAACACATATATGTGTGAGGAGATACAAAGGAAGAAGAAGACAAAGGTACAAGCAAGTAGAAGCCTGAAATGTTTCCCATGAGACAACACTGAACTATAACAGCATGATGAACAAACAGTCTGGTTCCCAAATTGCAAGACAGTGATCTAGACTGCCTCAGCTATTAGCAAAGGGAGCAGCGACAGGTGCACTACAACCTCAGGTGCACTGAAGCAGTCACAGCTTCACTAAGACAACTATATGCAATGATGCAGAAGCTTGACGTGGTTTCCACTATACCCCAGGGTCACATCCCTCTACTCAGTCTCACAAAACTGTCTTTGTCCCTTGAAAGTGGTGGGCAGCTGTTGAGATTCCACTCCACAAAGGCAGCTCTAACAGCTAACACAGGAAGTACAGACCCATCAGCCTAATGCGTCTTACATGCATAGCAATGGAATATATCATTACTGCCCTAATTAACTATGATATCAAAAATCCTATCATAATTGAGCCACAGCAGTTTAGCTTTGTCAAGGGTATACCCTGTCAAATGAATCTTGTGAACTTCTTTGAGAAAGTTACTCAGACTGAAAACTGTCAACAAGCTATCCACATACCACACTTTGACCTTGCCAAGGCATTTGATATCATACCACATGCAAATATAATAAGCACGTTGAAGGCATTCCAAATTGACCCCTATGTAGTTAGGAAGATAGCAAACTGGCTTACAGACAGGACTCACACAGTAAGAGTAGGGAGGTCCATCCCCAGAGTGCATGAAGGTGACCAGTGGAGTTCCACAGGGATCTGTGCTGGAAACTCTGTTGCTCAGCATCAGCTTCTGAGATCGTCACTTATTAAATGAGGATCCTTGGTTAATAAAGTCTGCATATGCTACTAAGCTGGGTGGCATCGTCAAGTCCCTCGGACTTACATGCCCTCCAACAGGAGCTTGTAATTATCAATAGCTGATGTACTATAAATGTGCTTAAGCTCAGTGCCAAAACATGCAGCATTGGAGTATTTGGAAAGTCTCCCCCTAGCTCCAACTTATAGCATAGATAACACAGCACTTCAAAACGAAAAGGTTGTAAGAGATCTGGACACATGGGTGGATAGCTCCCTTACTTTTGATGATCACATTGCAAGGGTGATTAGGACATCCTTTGACCCTGCACAGTTCATTGCAAAAGGTATTTCTTCTGGATCAAAAGCTGTTCTCACCTCCTTGTACTCCACATTGATTAGACCCATCATTGAGTACAATGTTCCCTTTGGACTGTATATTACTAAGTATGCCAAACAATTACAAAGACCCCCAGAGGTTTGTAACTAAAAAAAAAAATCAGGGCACAAAAGAGTTGAACTAGAAAGAAAGACTGGAGGTTTACCCTATACTCAGTTTCATATAGACTCCTTAAATGTGATCTGCGTCTTCATTATAGGGATATACATGATCAAATAGTCCAAGAACTCTTACACCTCAATAAATAAAAAACAGTCCAGCTGACACTAGGGCAAGAGATCCAAATCTACTCCAACAAATAAATAAGGCAAAGAAGAATGATAGATTTGTCAATGTAACCCCTACCTCTTCACTGGAACAAAGTTCCTCTTCAAGTTAAGTAGTGTAACGCACTGTGCCTTTAAAAAACAGCTGGATAACTGGATGGGTGCTCATAAATTCACTCCTGGTATGACTGGCCTGGGTCACCTTGAAATGAGAGCAAGGCCTAACAAAAGGTACTGGCAAGAGTGAAATGTCCCCAAGGATCAGTGAAATTCCTATGATCCCAGGAAAACAACATAGCGTACTGCCTAAAGAACACCCAACACTGCAGAAAATCACCCACAGTAGCCAACATAGTACATCCTGACATTTATCAAGGTGACACGTTAGACACTGCACAAATATTTGTTAAAGAAAGTACTGTACATAGCAGCCATTTAAATACTTATATATCACTCAAGGCATCCTTATCTAACCTCTGCTTCCCATGTTCAGAAATGTCTTGGGTGACAGTGACGGAGGTCATTGTACCATAGCCTGCACTGCCTCCTGGTATATGGGATGCCCATTGCTCTGGACAACATAGCTGCCAGGTTATACTAGGCATCCATCTTCCTGAAAGGGCCTGCATATGGCTTTAAAAGGTGTTCCCTGAACTAGTTGTGCAGAAGATAGAGCATGAGTTTAACCCACAGCTGGTACACAGTGGTCTATGTCAATGTTGTAAGATATATATTAGCAGTGTCACACACATGTGCATATCTTCCTGTTGAATACATCCTGTAACAGCAAGGTTGTTAGGTTACGACTAGTTTTCAGTGCTGCTCATTCTACTATAGGTAATTACAGATGTGCCTTACTGCACACATCTACTTCTTCATATACAACTAGCAGGGAATGGCAACTCCCCTCCATCCAGGCAGCCAAAGGATGTGTTACACCACCTGCTGTTCCCTACTGCAGTCATGCAGCTGTTGCTAAGCAACCCTTGCAGGGGATAGCAGCCATTAACAAAGGGCAGCCATTCTCCTTACATCTAGACTGCAGCAGACTGTCTTACACCACTGCATTAGCCTGTGTAAGTGCATGTGAGAGCACACAGTTGTAAACATAATGGAAGGATGGTAGCAGCACAAATGATGTAAAGTAAATGGCATGATATGATGGGCTTCATAGAAGGCATGCCATTTTGTAGCAGAAAGGACAATAATGCAGTGGTCCTTTATCACGTTCAGCTCTGTAAGGATGAATAATTTCTTGTATCCAGGCATGGGGCTGATGAGGGGGAAGCATCATAAGAGTAGATATTAATGCATATTCTAGAAGCAGCCAAGTGCCGTGTATCTCTCATGGAGACCAGACAGGTGAGTACTCATACTGTAGGAGGTTACTGCAGTTGTGATGGTGCCAATCCCATAGTAGATGCACTAGCCACTACCTCTGCTTCATAGGACCAGTGGGCCTCTGGACTCAGGAAACTGTTATTACAAGTAAATGTTTCATGTTCAGCTGTAGTAATACAGCTGTTCTTAGCATGCATACCATTGGGCAGGAAGGACTTTGGGGTGAGCAGAATCACAATTATGTAATGGATTAGCATCCACAGTGTGTACCATTGCTATTGTAACACATGTAAAGACTAAGATAGAGCAGCATGTTGAGTCCAGGCCATGACCAGAATCTGCTGACGAAGCCAATATACACATTGAGTCACAGTCTCATGATATGTTGACACTGCCCACATCCCTCCTGCATGGATCTACACCCAGTGACCTGGATGACACTACAGCTTCCCCCCCACACCCACCCTAACAACTGCACAGCATGGTATATGCTAACTCAGTCTGGAGGCCTCTACATTGATTGGTGTTATGACAAGCACTAATTGTGGGTCAGCAAGAGCACTGCACTTAAGGTGCAGATACCCACTGTACAGTAGATGAGCAGCTTGTTAAGGCATCATTCACTGTCATAGTCCCACTAACACACTCAACTCCTGATTTGTTGGCAAATATCAACCTCTAATAAGAGATGTGCAGGGTTGTAGTCTGGGCACAAGCTGCAGCTATTTTTCTTGAAGTGGTGATAGATGGTATTGCTGCATGGACTTTAAGAGACAATAAAATCGAGGGATGAAGCTGTGATGGTCTTGTGCTCTCCATGGTGGGACACTTCATTCACTTTCATGACCACCTTCATATTGTTGTTAGACATTAGTGCCCTGCCCTCCAGTATAATCTGTGACCACAAGTATGTTGGTACCTGTTATGAATGCATTGGACAAGCTTCACAAAGTACACACTCAGCATTTCCCATAGGTGGTGCTCCAACATAATTAGACTAATGCTGAGTCTAACCATGCTGCAGGGCCCCTTGGGAAGGAGGCAGTTCATGTGTGATTTCAGTACAGACTCTGTTCCACCATTTATATTACACTCATGTCTCAGGGGCATTTGGTATTGCTCTGCCTTCACAGCATCAAAGCCCTGCTGTAAAGAGGTATAGTGCATCTAGTACATGTCCTCATTGCAGCTGTTCTACTGCATGGTCCTGTAGTGGCAAAAGAGGAGCTCAGATTTGACTCTAATACCACTCCCTCTCCATTATCACTGATTTCTGCATCCACTGAACTGTGGTCCTTCACTCTCTGGTAGTGTAGATTGTCACATGTCCACATATTCATGTGTTCCAGGCATATGTGCACAGGATAATGTTTTTTGACCTTCACCATCCCCCTTTCTGCATGGTGTATATGGAGATACATAGTATACAGTATGATCCAACCATGCACTGCCCATCATAGCTGTTAGATATCACCACCTGCATTATTTTGCTGTACATGGCACTTCACTTCTACTGTGCACAGGTCAGAGCCCATAGAGGTCTTCTTGACATCGATGCTTGACCTACACAGATATATGGCAGTTGCTGCAAAGGGTTAAGGCTGTGAGCTGTAGTTCCTGTGATGCAGGGTTTGATTTTCTCAGCCATAATTTGCCTTATGTGTGGCCTTGAGCAAGTCACTTAAGCAGACATTGCTCCCTGGTCACCCCTGAAAAGGGACTGTGGGTGTAGTGAGCCAACATGGATAACAAATGGATATTATTATTATTATTAGGTTCATAGGTTCATAGGTAGGTACCAGGCTATCAGCCCAAGGGCCTAAGTAAGCCTAGCCAACAACATTCCCTAGCTTACACCACCCAAGAAAGTTATTTTCCTGTGCCTCTGCCAAGCAGAGCCACAGAAGTGATCCCCGGAGTGTATTTCCTATTTCCCTTCCACTCATCAAGATTTTTCTTGAAGAGTGCTAATGAGGAACTTTGCTTGACATAGATGTGTAGCTTGTTCCACAGTATGGGAAGTCTCTGGGACAGGAATCCATCACTCCAGCATGTCCTGTTTATTGTGGTGACAAGGTTTAGGTCCCTTGAGCATGCAGCTTGGAGGGATTGGGATTTCTTTAGGTGTAGCATGTCCAACAGCTCTGGGTTTGACATAGCTTTATATGTTAGGCAGAGATCATCTCAGAAAAGGTGATATGCTACGGAGTAAAGCTGGAGTTTTTTGAGACGGTCAGTGTAGGGCATCTGTTTGAGGCCAGTAATCCTCTTTGTGAGGTACATCTGTGGCCTTTCCAGCTGCTGCAGATGTCTTGTGAGGTACATTCCAAAAGGGGCGTTGTACTCTATAATGGGTCTAATGAGTGTCAAGTAGAAAGGAACAATGACCTCTTTTTTCCTGGATGAGAGCCCTTTTGTGATGTGGTGTGTCACATAGAAGGATTTCCTGACTACTGTGGTGATGTGATTATCAAAGGAGAGACTACTATCCTCCTGGGACCCAAGCTCTGTTATCACACATTCGGCATTAAGAAGACTGCCACCTATGTGGTAGTTCATGGATATAGAGTTTTTACCAAAGGGGATGACAATGCATTTTTTGGCATTGAGCTTGAAGCCATGGCTCTGACAGCAGGCATCTGTTTCAGTGAGACCCTTCTGTAGGATGTCCACATCATTTGGGGACTCTACTATGGCTCCTAGTTTGCAGTCATCTGCAGACTTCATTAGCCAAAGGCTTCTGTGTTAGCCTGTACTTCAGAGAAGCAGATACCAAACAGGAGAGGTCCCAGGACTGATCCCTCTGGTACTCCACTTTTCACTGGTTTGACGTCAGATTTGGAGTCTGCAACTTTTACAGTGTGGGTTCTGTCAGTAAGCCAGTTGGCAACCCATCTTGTGACATAGGGATTTATACCTAGTTTAGTGAGTTTATCTATAATTCCAGAATGGGGGATGGTGCCAAAAGCCTTGGCGAGGTCAAGATAGGCTGTGTGAACCACCTTACCCTCATCTACGGCTTTGGTGACTGCCTCAAAGAAGTCAATCAGGTTCAGGAGGCATGATCTGCCTTTCACAAACCCGAACTGGGTGGCGTCCAGAGTTTGGAGGTTACCGATGTCTTTGTTTATGAGTTCCATGATGATATGTTCCATGGCCTTACAGACCAATCTCATCAGGCTAATAGGGTGATAGTTCCCGGGATCGGTGATGGCTCCCCCTTTGTGGAGTGGGATAACTGTTGCTGTGCACCATTCAGTGAGCATAAAGCCTGATGTGAGGCTATGATTGAACATGGTGCTTAGGTGGGGAGCCAGTTTGTTCAGAAGTTCGTGTAAAATGCAGCCTGGGATGTTGTCCGGTCCCATGAATGCTGTGTTTTTGGCTTTAGAGAGTGCAGCTTTTACCTGTGTAGTTGTCATTACAGGGACTCTGCATTATTCCAGTATAGCTATGGGCCTTTTAGGGAGTGAGAGGGGGGTAACGTTAGCTCTGAACCTATCTGTCAGGATGTTACCAGTATCAGTTGGTTTGTAATTTTCATGCTGTTGTGCTGTAACTCAGAGCAGATCTGGGTGTTGCCATTGAGATTCTTGACATAGCTATAGAATGCTTTATGCTTGTCCCTAGAATCAGTGGCAATTTTGTTTTCATAGCTAGCTTTGGAGGATCTTGGCTAAAAGAACTCATAGGTCATTTTAATCCTAGCCAATTATCTCCATCTGAGAATCAAAGCTTGCACCTTGTGTCTGTAAGGTAAACACCTTAACCATTATGCTATCCTTCCATTACTCCGGAAAAAAATAATAATAATAATAATAATAATAATAATAATAATAATAATAATAATAATAAGAAGAAGAAGAAGAAGAAGAAGAAGAAGAAGAAGAAGAAGAAGAATATACTGTGCATGACACCATCTAAAAGAGTCTGGTGTCTGCTGCCATAAGTATCAGTGCTGGTGGATGTAGTGCAGGTTGCAATCCATCCAGCTGCTGGACTGATGATAGGTTATGGGAAAGCTGGGAGGCCTGCCTGATGTCATATGATCAAATTATGCAGTAGGCAGCATGTTTCAAATATCTAGCAGACACACACACACACACACACACACACACACACACACACACACACACACACACACACACACACACACACACACACACTGCAATGCCTTGACACATGTAGCTAAGTAGTAATGGAACCTGGACTTTAGTGGGCAAAATACATAGTCTACCACATTTCTGGTTTGAGCATGAGTGATGCTATACTGCTGTTTAGTTATGCTTTATGAGTTCTGCATGGGCATCATCAAACATGTTCCAGGTTTTATCCCATATCATGTACATTAGGAACAAGGGGAGTATGATTAGAAGGATGAGTATTGTGTACATGTTATGTATGTAGCTATGGAAGTATAGGTGCATCATGTGACTGTACTTACCTACAATGTGGCCCTGTTGGATGTCTCCATGCAGGAAGTTCAGTACAGATGACATCCATGCCATATATATAGGAATCATGACACTGCAAGGGTGCCATGCAAACACCTGGGTTATTAGCCCATGATGATGTGATGGTAACATTTCCTAGTGATATTTCAATGTCCATGGATACTGGCAGGGTCTTTATTGCCACAAGAGCTTAATGTGTGGCTCCCAGCACATTGGGGAGGTGGGCAATATCATAAGCAGTTGCTCCTCCCCATGTGATAGTAATGTATTGGGAAATGCAATGAGTATTCCACAGACTAATGCTTGTGATATATCCTGTGTATCTACAGTTTGTCTCTGGAAGGTCTCTTTAACTAATATGGCAACAGCTACTCATAGCTTAGTATCCGCAGGTATAGGAATTCCACATATTCCTCCATTTCTAGTCTGAGACAATACATGTCAACCAATGGCTGCACAATGTCTCTATCCACAATCAGAAGGTCCTGTTGGCCTGTGAGTTGGTTGGAAGTAATCCTCTGTTGGTACTGCTTGCAGGTATGTGTGCAGCCTTGTCACATACCCAGGAAGCTACCAGGTGAAGTTGCGAGGTGCTGTTGCATGAAAATCACTGCTGTTGCTGCTGCTGCTACTAACATGTCTTCTTCTGTAATGCTACCACATTTGGCCTGTTCTTTGCCTTTATACTCAGGCACAACTTCTTACATGAATTGTTAATATAGGGTGTGGTTTGTTGCAATGTGGCATGTGTATGAAAAATAACTTTAAAAAGATGTTCATCCTTATGACATAACCCTTAAAATAAAGTGAATGTTTTATTTAAACTGCTTTTTTTAGGTCAATCCTAATGTCATTAAACATGGTGTGAATACTATGTTCATAATGATTAAACTGTCTGGGAAGCATCAAATTAATAAATATTTAAATACACTGTTAAATTTATGGCTGAATTTCTTGAGGTGTTATTGGCCTGTACAAAGCAAAAGAAGATTTATATAAATTTGACTTAGAACTGGAATATAGCAAGAAATTGTTTATTATACCAATACTTTTTGGGATAATTTCCATGTGTCATTAACATAATTCATTATGCCCTTTGTAAAACTGGCTATTCTAATTTGAATATTAAAGTATTTTGGAAACTGTATTTGGCTATATAAAATAAAATAACAGTAGTTCTAAGTAAAGATCATCTGTTCTACTATTAATAAGTTTAGAATTTAAACCATTGAATACTAATGCTGAAGAAGGGCTGGTGTTTGAAATTCAGATATATTTAATAACATGCAGATAAATATTTAGACTAGCCAGGACTCTAAGCAATAAAAGTCAATCATGTCAAAGGCTTTAGAGCCATCAAAAGCTAAAGCAAAAATGGAGTTATTGCTCATTGGTTTCACCAATAGAACAGACTCAATGGTAATAAATTGTTGAGAAGCCATAAAACAAAACTGGAGATACTAACTTTGGATATTTTGAATCCTTTAAGTCACAATACAAGCAATTATTTTTAATATCTATATTAACTAGGACAATAGGTATTTAAGTCATATAAGTCATATCTTTATGAATATCATCTTTATGAATATATAAGTTTTATCTTAATGGTCAAGATATAAATTATATTTTTAGTCAAGATTCAGTTTGGGAAATAAAAATATGCATGACTAGGGGCTGGATTTTGTAAAGTTCATGGCAGCTATTTACGGACAACGCAGCATGCCGATGAAAGACTTCAATGCACCAGCTGTGGACACAATTTCAGAAAACAGATTGAAAACACTTCAGAAATATAGCTATTCAGCATAGGATAATTATGGATTCTGTGCATGCCTGTCTGATTCCAAAACACATCATGTGCACCGAGTATAACTTAAATGCAACAAACTGCAACATCAACTCTGTTTCTGAGCTGCTTGTCATATGCTATATGGACGACAAGGAATAGAAGGTACTACTATGGAGTCTGCTGAATTCCATAATAATACTAGACAAAATGAAAAGAAAACTGCAGCCTGCAGTTAATGAACTGCAAAAGGCTGCATTGATACAAGCCATAAATAAGGATGTGGTTGTGCAGCCTAGAAGGCAGGCAGCTAAAGTCAGAGCAAGGCTGCAATTAAACCAGTTGTCAGACTAGCAAAGAATTGACAGGTACTGGCTAGACAGAGAGCTGGTGCAGACGGTCTGCAACATGTGTGCCCCACACATGTCTGTGCGGACCCTGCAAGGAAACCCCATCCCCCTTCAAACAAAAGTGTGTCTCAGCATGGGTGTGCTTGTATCTAGGACATTCCAAAGACATATGGGGGATGCTGTGGGAGTGTCACAGACAGCTGCCAGCCATATCCTAACAAAATTCCTGGCAGCAATCTTGTTGACTACATCCTCGTTCCATCCACCTCCATGGAGTGGAGAAGTGTAATGCACCAATTTTACAGCACTGAAAACTTCCCCATGTACTTAGTGCAATAGATTGAGCACACATACCTCTCAAGACACTACTAAATCTTGAAGTAGTCCAATAGAGTAACAGAAAGGGCTGGCCATTCCTGAACTGCCAGGTTGTGTTTGCAGCAGATGGAAGCATAACAACCATCATGGCAACACAGTCTGGAAGTGTCCATTATCCTGCCAAATGGGGAAAAAGTGGGCCGAGGGCTGCATTCCAGCAAGGTGAAATACCTGAGGGACTGCTACTGGGTAAGTAAAGGAACACAGCTAGGATGTAAGCTAAGGATACCCCTCCCAACGATATCCATGCTGATCAAATGTGGGTTTACTCCCCACAACAAGAAACTGTGGTTATCCACTTGAGCCGTGGCTAATGACCCCACACAGTGAAGCATCCAACCCTGCACAGAAGGCCTACAATAGAGTGCATGCAACAATCAGAAACACCACAGAGCATGTGTTCATTGTACTGAAAGCTAGGTTCAGATGTCTGGACACATCCAAGGTGCACTGCAATATACACCTGAGACAGCAGCACAGATGATAATGGTATGTGCCATGCTCCATAACATGCTAACTAGAGTACATGGTGGTCTTCCAGATGCAGGTGTAGGTGAACTACCCCAAGAACCCCAATTTCTGAAGAGGATATCCCACAGGTATCAGTGGAAGAGCAAGAGGGCATAGGGTACAGAAGTCACAGGTGTAGGCAAATTAAGGTACACCCGCAAGTGCAGACCCAGGCAACATTATAGCATCTGACCCACAACTTTGAGTGTGACAAGCCACACATACATGAGTATACAGATTAATCATTAATGTTTGTCACCCCATCACAGCAGCATGGATTGCATCTAATTGCAATTACCCACTAGATGTATGCACTGAGCATCAGACATAAACATAATCACAGCATATAACATTATGAACATATACAAATCTGTCACAACGGGGATCATCATCACAGGGCACAACTGACAAAGGTATTCATATAGACTCAGATTATTGTATCAGTATATGGCACACAATAAGGGACATACATTAATGCAACACAGTGCTAACTCTCCTATATTATAAGCTGAAAGAGGGAAACAATGCAAGAGATAATGCAAAACTTTTAATATCCTAAGACAAATACATCACTGCAACGTACGGATGAAGTAATGTGATAAATGGAATCAGCTAAGCTTATTAAAACTGTTGGACTCATGTAGTATCAGACATGTCAACAAACACAGACAAATTATATTGTCAGTGTTCTGCACAGCAATCATCATCCTCACAGGACCCCAATTGTAGAAGGAAGTAGCAGTCCACAAATACCACAAAAACTGATATGCCAAAAAAGAGCCATAAAGATGATAGAGTGGACTGTTGAGGATAAGAAAGAAATTACGTATTGTTACTATTATGCAATAAGCCCAGAATCTCCAGACAGAAGATATACGAAAAGATTAAGAGAGAAATTAGAGGAATGAAAAATACTTAAAGCTGTCAGAAGCTTCAAATAAAATTTTGTGTTCATTAGTACAACAAATTTATGGAAAGCATTATATAGACGAAGAATCCTTGGTCCATTTGGAAAAAAGAAGCAACAGAGGAAGCATAAAAATATAAATAACAAAATCTAGAGACTTTTGAAAGGTATAAAAAAGAAATATGTGCATGGAAAAGAAAGAGAGATCTGATATGGTGCGATATTTATGCAAAGGAGAAAGCCAAATTAATCAACACAAAAAAGACAGCCTTAACATTATTTGAAGATAAATACTGGCAAAGGCATCCAGATATGGAAAATTTCACAATGAAAAAATACGATCACAAAGAAGAAACATCAAACAGAAGATTAGTAAAGTAGAAGTTAAAAAAATAGAAGATGAAGTTATGTAATACTTGCGAAGTGAAGAATTTAGTGTAGAAAGTCTAACACAGGTTACATCACAGCATGATGGAACAACGAGTCCCCAAAGTAAGGAGAAACAGGAGGATCAGTAGACAGAAGAAGAAATATGAACATGGAAAAGAAAAAGAGATTTAATATGGTATAATATTCATGCTGGGGTTGGGAAGGGTTGGGAGGATGGCCTAATGGTTAAGGTGTTTGCCTTATAAACACAAGGTGCAGGGTTTGAGTCTCACAAGGGATAATTGGCTAGGCTTACAATAGCTTGCAAGGGCAGTTAGCCTAGTACGAACCTATGAACTTATGCAAAGGAAAGAGCAAAACTAATCAATACAAAAAGAGCAGCACCAAAGATATTTGAAGTGAAATATAGTCAAAGGCATCCGGAAATGGGAAATTTTACAAAACAAAAAATAATAAAATAAAGAGGAAAAGTAGAAAAGATTATTAGTAATAGAGAAGTTAAAGAAATAGAAACGAAGGTTTTGGATTACTTGCAAAGTGAAGGATTTAGTGTAGAAAATCGAACTCAGAAAACAACACAGCACGATATAACAATAGATCCCCAAACTAAGGTAAAACCAGTGGAGCAGGAAAAATCTGATCAGTTGCCAGATGAATATACTTTGGGGCTTTCCATAGTAAACCAATACAAGTGTTGTGCCATGAGAGACCGATGAGTTCCCATATGAAAGAGCAATGGATGACAGGATGAAACCAAAGAGAATGTGGTACAGGAGGATGCTGTGGAACTATCTATAGAATGCCCACATGAAATGAGGAACAAAGAATATGCCCTCACTGCACAAGAAAATGATCTAAGAGAAGAGTTGCTTGATTTAATAGAGATGGACAGACATATTAAGATCAATGAAAGGAATAGACCAAAGTGAATAAAACCGAAAAAGTTAGACGTTTGATAAAAAATTGAACACATTAATTAGGACTGTCCATAGAGATTCATGCGATATAACAGGAGTAAATAGGATACATTATTGTGCAGTTAAATTAATAACAGTTAAAGCCCTACCACAAGAACACAGAGTAGTAAGAGAAAGGATGGGGAGAAATCAAATGCCATCATGGAAGTATCAAATAGAGAAAACTATAAAGCAGTTAAGACAAGAAGTGTCACTGTTAGAAGAGTACAGAAGAGGGAACAGATCAAGAAAAAATACTCAGAAAGATAGACATGATAAAAGCAATGCACAGTATCAGAACAGATCAGGAGTTATCATGCACTATCGCAAATAATAAACTAAAAAATATCAGCACAGGCAGAAAGACTTAAAAGATACACAGATAAATATAAAGGAAAAGTACAAACCAAGCAATTTATTGATGATCCAAAAATGTTTTATAGAGAACTGGGAAACAAGGAAAAAGGAATTGAATCACCACCCAAAAAAAGAAGAAATAGATACATTTTAGAGAAATATCTATGAAAAACCTGTGGAATATAACAAAAATGTTAAATGGATCGAAGAAGTAAAAGAAAGGATAAGAAGTTCAAATGCACAAGATATGCAATGGGATGAAGTAACGACCAGAGAGATTGAAAAAAAAGTTACAAAAAGTTCCTAAATGGAAAACCCCAGGCCCAGATGCAGTACCTAACTTCTGGTTAAAAGTATTAACATCTTTACATGAAGATTTAGCCATGAGTAAGAACTATTTATCTACACACCCCGAAAAGACACCAGCCTGGCTAACAACAGGAAAAAGAATACTCCTACTTAAGAGTGAACCTGCAAGCCATCATAAAAATGATAGACCAATAATCTGCCTTCTGACAACGTATAAACTATTTATTATTTTATTTATTTTATTTATTTTACATTTGTTGACCGGGCTAGTCCAACTGGATATATGTTAATTTTCAGTGGAGGCCCAGGGAGAAAAACTCCAACATAGATGAAAAAACATAAACATAACATAAGAACAATATATATGTAATCCTAGAACACATTTGTAAAGAACTTGTAGAGTATCCTTATAAGACTAAAGAGCATTAAAAACATAGATTTAGAGATCAGGTACTTAACATTTTACACTATACACACACTATACAGACACTATGCAATTGAATTGATGCCAACAGAGTTTATAGACATTTAGAAGAAAACTCAATCATGGCAAAAGAACAAAAAAATAATAAAAGAAAGTCATATGGAATAAAGGATCATTTGACATCAAATAAAATCATAATGGAGAACCGCAAAAAGGGAAGGAATCTAAGTATGGCATGGATAGACTACAAAAAAGCATTTGATAGTATACCACATTCATGGATAAAAAAAGTGCTTAAAAATGTATAAGATACACTGCACACTGATTACATTGCAGTGACCACTCAACAGTGTCAAACACTTTACAGTTAAGCCATTATAAAGGACAAACTATTATTCCAGGGATAAAAATTCAAAAGGGGATATTCCAGGGTGACTCTCTGTCACTACTCCTCTTTTCTCTTGCCCTTAACCCATTAAGCTGTCTACTTAACAGACCAGGTCATGGCTATAATTTGGCTCCCACAAAACAACAAAGTGTAAGGATTTCTCAGCTTCTTTTTGTACATGATTTAAAACTGCATAGTTTATTAGATGAGGAACTGAAAGCACAACTGCAAGTGGTCAAAACATGTTCAGATGATATAAGAATGTCATTTGGGCTTGATAAATGAAAAATGCAACCTTTAAAGCCAGAAAGCTGTAGCACCAAGAAAACATCAGTTTGGGACAGGAATATGATAAAAACGAACTTGAGGAAGAGGAAGTATATAAATATTTGGGAACTGATAAAGGATCAACAATAAAATATGAACAAATCTGAATAAAACTTAGTAAGGAATATTTTAGAAGTCTTAACGTAATACTAAAACAGCAGTGACATCTGCGAATAAAGTCCAAGCTATAAACCAATTTGCTCTTCCTCTCCTAAAGTACGGCTTTGGAGTGATTGACTAGCCGCAAGAGATGTTGGATAGTTTGGACAGGAAAACAAGAAGGATGCTTCATGCTCATCAAATGATTTAAAAAAAAACAGTGCATACCAAGACTATATGTTCACCATTCTGAAGGAGGTATGGGCCTCCTCAAAAGTAATTACATGTATAGATCTGCAATAGTGGGACTGCATACATATCTGCTAGTTTCACAAGATCTAAATGTAGTGAATGTTTTGAAACATGATGAGAATAAGTCTAAGGTGACTTCCCTGCTTAGTTTAGCAGAAGATGTCTTCAAGCAGGAATGGAAATCAAGCCAGAAGTAGATACAAATCAGGCAGCAACTGAATGTGCCAAAAAACAGAAGAAAGAATATAAGATGAAGGATCAGATAAGAAGCCAAGAAATGTGGAAAATGCATAAATATAGTTGCAAGTATGGAAAACTCTTGGAACTACCTCATGCTGATCAGGATCGAATGCAGGAATGGCTAAGGAGAGGTGAATTTAAACCAAAAGATGAAAGGGTAATATCGGTGGCCCAAGACAATGGACTACATACATATTGGTTTACAAAGTCCCTTGAACATGTGGGAGAAAGAGACAGATGCAGGTTTTGTAAAACAGAATTAGAAACAGTTACACATTCTGTTGCTGGTTGTGATATACTGATGGCAGAAGGACTCTATACTGAGAGGCATAGTAATGTGGCAAGACAGCTGCATTGTGGATTCGTTGAGGATTATGTAAACAACATAATATTGAAGTAGCTGAAAAGCACTGGAAACATGTGCCACAAAGCACTATAGAAAATGATTAAGTTTATATCACATGGGATCATCCATTAACAACAGTTCAAAAAAAGATGTGCGAAAACTAGATATAGTAGTCCATGAAAAGAAGACAAAAGTAGCATTGCTTACTGAAATTGCTGCACCCAGTGACTACAGTGTCTTACATACAGAGTTTCTTTTTTGTCTATATAGATTAGATACACTGATGAAAGCAGTTTTTTCAGAAACTGGTCTGGATTATTTTCTATCATACAATGAGTAGGATGAATATTGAATAGTAAATCATTTGATTTCAACAATGACTATGGTGTGTTGGCTTCATTTTCTAAACACATGTAGATAGCAATCTGAACTTCAACCACCAAGTGTCCATAGTGGTATGGAAATACTACATTGTGCACCTCATTATCCAGACCATCATATCCAGATCTGAGGATGATATAACAGCACTGTACTCAAACCTCATCAGTATACTAATAGAATATAATGCTCCCTTTTGCATGCACCTCACCAAACACCTACAGCAGCTACAAAGACCACAGGGGTGTTTCACCAAGAAAATGCAGGGCCTACAAACCATGCTATAATGTATGTGGATAGACTGAAAGTCCTGTTACTGTAATCTGTATCGTATAGTATGAGGTGACTTGTGCCTGGCCTACAGCCCCATTTCTGACCCTGCCCTAGTGGGAATACTGTACATCCACAGATCACCTATAGCTGATGACATCAGCAAAGTCTGGTGAGAGGAAGATGGTAATAGCAGTGTTCCACATGCTGGTGTAAAATGTTCTATCTAATGTCAAGCAAATGCACAAACACACACGCACTCAGTTAACTGCAGTGAGAACAGAACCCCTAGCTAACTACACCAACTAGAGAACTCTGTATTTAAGGCAAGTGCCACACCTCATGTCTCACTTAGAGAGTGTCAGACAACAGTTTATAGGTGATGTCATCAGCAGTGTCCCACATGCTGGTGTAAAATGTCCTCTCTCATGTAAAGCAAGTAGACACACATACACACACACACACACACACACACACACACACACACACACACACATGCACGCATACACACACACACACACACACACACACACACACACACACACACACACACACACACACACACACACACACACACACACACACATACAAACATGCACACACACACACCAGCTTACTGCAGTGAGCTTAGAACCCCTATTTATCTAAGTACACAGACTAGAGAACTCATTATTTTATACAAGTTCCATGGCACAAGTTTGACTTTTGCAAGGCTGCAGAACAGCTTATAGTGGAAATATCAGCAGTGGATGTAGGGGAGATGATGTTGGGAGACCAGCATGAAACTGATGTGTAGGCATGTACAAGTGTCAAAATATTGGCAATCTAGTGGATTGCAGTGACAACTGCAGGATGCAAACTTATGCTCCTCTGACTAGATAGACACACACCTCACAGTTGACTGCAATGAGAACAGACCCCATATCTATCTAAGTACACAGACTACAGAACTCTGTATTTAAGGCAAATGCCACAGCACAAGTCTGACTTGGAGAGTTATCAGACAAAGCGTTATAGGCAATCACATCAGCATTGTCTAGTGAAGACAAGATGGTAATAGCAGTGTCCCACATCCTGGTGTAAAATGCACTCTCTAATGTCAAGCAAATGAAATGCACAAACACACCAGCTGACTGCAGTGAAAACAGAATCCCTGCTAATCTATGTGTGTATCTATGTACACCAAATAGAGAACTCTGTATTTAATGGAAGTGCCACAGCTCAAATCTGACTTGGAGAGTGTCAGACAACAGTTTACAGATGATGACATCAGCAATGTCTGGAAAGAAGAAAATGATAATAGCAGTGTCCCACATGCTGGCATAAAATGCACTCTTTAATGTCAAGCAAATACACACACACACACACACACACACACACACACACACACACACACACACACACACACACACACACATATACACCAATTAACTGCAGTGAAATTAGAACCCCTACTTATCTAAGTACACAGGCTATGGAACTCTGTATTGTATGCAAGCACCACAGCACAAGTCTGACTTTTACAAGGCTGCAGGACAACTTATAGTGGATGACATCAGGAGTGGATGTAGTAGAGAAGATGTTGGAAGGCCTGTATGAAATGGATGTGTAGGCATGTGCAAATATCAAAATATTGGCAATCCATTAAACTGGAGTGGTAACTGCAGGACACACACTTATGCTCCTCTGACTAGATAGACACACATACATCCCAGTTGACTGTAGTGAAAATAGAACCCCTATCTTTCTAAGTACACAGACTACAGAACTTTAAGGTAAGAGCCACACCACAAGTAGGACTTGTAGAGTGTCAGACAGCACTTTATAGGTGATTACACCAGCAGTGTCTGGTGAGGAGAAGAAGGCAATAGCAGTGTCCCACATGCCGGTATAACATGCTCTCTCTAATGTCAAGCAAGTGCACACACACACACACACACACACACACACACACACACACACACACACATTCCAGTTAACTGCAGTGCATTTATAACCCCTACCTATCTAAGTACACAGACTAAAGAGCTTTGTATTTTAAACAAGCACCATGGCACAAGTCTGACTTTTACAAGGCTGCAGGACAACTTATAGTGGATGACATCAGCAGTAGATGTTGGAGAGAAGATGTTGGCAGGCCAGAAGGAAATGGATAGCTAGCCATGTCCAACTGTGAAGATATTAAAGTTCAGCGTGTTACCAGACTGATAAGTATGCAATGGGTAGTATTTGGAGATTGTGTTTCCAATGTGCAGGTATACTTTCAGAGACAGCTTTACAAACTATATGCAAACAGGTGTCCACATTACTACAAATATTGGAAAATCTGAATGTACATTGTCATTCTAAAGATGGGCATGGTATATAAGACAACATTTGTTATTTATTTATGTGGTGTAGTTGACATATTTGTGAATAAGCACTGAGAGCCCAAAGTTACAGTGCATGGGGAGAGGTAACAGATGGCTGCATTGTAAATATGTGTTTTCTTAAATAGTGCCTTCATTTTGTTGGTGTTTACACATCTAGTTTTATGGTATGAACACTAAATGGACAGTAAACAGAAGTAATGCATGCTATTGTCCACTTTATGGTGAGGAAACAAATGCAAACAAACAGGAAAAACAAGACAAGACACAGTGTTGGCGAGGGACACAAAATGTTGGGGGACACCATAGTTGGGGTGAGGGAGGGGACAACTCCTCAAGCCCATGTCTATCAAACATGGGGACAGTGAGAATCTAGTCCTTATCTGCAGGACTGTCATTACTGTCTTCTTACTCTGCTGGCTGCTGGACTGCTGCCACCTTATTCTTCTATGGAGCATGAGGGAGAGCAGCCTCTCCATCCAGAGTAGGCATGCACCTATGGTGCAGTGAACAACCCTACACACCAATCCTGGCATCTCCTGGCAGGTAATGAAATCCCCACCTCTGCCAGTACTCCCGCATGGCACCACAGCATCAGCTGCTGGGGTAGTGTTACCTGAGAGTGCAGGTAGTGCAGTGGCAGCAGAGGCAGTACTGTCAAGTTGGGTCCCAATGTGCTGAGCATCGGTGCCTGAACCGGTGGAGCAGGGGCAGGCTGAGCCACTGGGGTTGACCTACCTCGCTGTGCTGTGAAGCATTTACTGATTGGCTACAGAAGGATGACATGGAGACATTTTGATGAAACTTAGAAAATAAAAAAGACATAAGGACTGGGGTGAGAGAAAAAAAGAGTTAAAATTAGTACCATCATATGTGACATACAATGCATTATCATAATATACAACTATGTTATCTGAAATTTACATTTAAGTATACTTACTAACAACTACAAGCTATAATTATGAATTGCTCAAAATAATCCTTGCGATGTGCAGATATTGCACATATGCTTGGTCCAATTATACAGATTACAGTTAACAGGAGCATTTGTTCCACTTGTGTAGAATTTAATTTATGTAATATTATTAAAAAATTGCAGTATTGTATAGTTGTTACTTGTGGTGTTTTAACCTATAACCTCTGACTACAGTCTTACACTTCATTCCTGAAACTGATTTGTACTACAGGCTGATGCATGCACACTTGCTTTTACAGTTAGGATATGCATGCTTACTTTGCTACTACTATATAGAAAAAAAAACATTTTCTTTAGATTTTAAAGCTACAATAATACTTCTCTTGTGTGGCATACATACCACTTGCTTCCCTCAGACTCTGTAGATGATCAGCATGGGCTTGCCTATTCACAACTATTTCAGAATTAGCTGTGGAAAGAAAAGAAAAGAAAAGAAGAGCATTATGCATACCAGTCTTTACTATATTTCTCTTTATATGTATTATATTCTCTTTATTAGCATACTTACACAACTGTGGGATGTTGCTTGTTTGAAACTCATCCAACCACTGGTTGAGTGTATACCTCTTGCACCTTTTTAGGTCAGTGAAGTTGTGCCTATACTGTTCTCCAGTGGGTGAGATACCAGCCACATTGGCTACAGCCTTGGCTAGACTTACAGGGAGCCAGAATAGTCCCCCTGTAGAAGCTTTTGGCTGTGGCGCTTTAACAGGAGTCCAATACATATTCTGGACTCCTGAACACTCCACCACTGTGACTTAAGTTGGGCACCTTCCCTACTAACACCAGACATGTCTAATCCCAAAGCAGTGCAATAATATATATATATATATATATATATATATATATATATATATATATATATATATATATATATATATATATATATATATATATATAAAACATAATGATTCCTGCCAATTCCTGTTATTACATTTACTGGCAGTGCACAAACCAGAGCAATGATTCCAACTGCATTTGCATGATATTAAGTGGAGAGCACCAGTGCCAAACAGAGAGAAAAGCAATGTTTGAAATTGGAAGGTTAATCTGACACTTAATAGTTTGAGGGGTTTGACATTAGTTTGATAGCGGCCTGCTGTTATAATTATTAAGTTATTTACCTTTGCAGACATGCACTGGGGGCATAAATGTTTGCACTGGAGGCATAAATTTCACGACCTGACATGTGTTTGTTTAGCCTTATACGATGCTAAAATAGATTTTTACAGTGTGGGATTCAAACCTATGCATAAGGTAAAAAAAACATTTTCTTCCACAATGGTGATTTTCCATCTTTGCCACAGAAGAAGTGCTTTTTAGACATAGTCATGAGTCATTTATAAATACAGATGGCAGACTGAGGTGTTTTGTATATACATTTATTTGTGTATGTGTCTTATTTAAGTGTGAAGGCCATCCAAGTCCAGATAGAGAATTATATTACAGAAACATTGTACACAGTATACCCTCAGACATGCATCTGAACCTTCAAAACACAGTAAGGGTGTCTTACCCCTCATACATATAATTCATATCAACTCAATTATTTATAATTATGTATAAAGTGTTATAAGTGATATTTATTCTAATGTGGAATGGAACAACAGTAAAAATGCCTGGAATTCCTGTATTAGAACACAGGACCATGTGCATGGTAGCCCTACACTTACAGTTGTTTCCACAGTAATATTGAAATAACATTTGCATATTTTTCTGTTCATTACTATAAACTGAGCTGTCACAACACTAAAAACATGCTGGTCTTCCTGTATTAAATCCAGAACCATCTGTATTACAGCTCTACACTTACACTTGTCACAGCGATAGTTAGATAACAGTTGCATATTTCCCTATTCATTCTTAACTTCTGTGTGTTAACTGCCATGCAGTGCCACTTAGCATGTTTGCATGGTGTCCAACAGAATTAATAGAATGCATCCATTTTGAAGTTTTTGACTGCTTCCTGTCTGCAGGTGTTCAATGGCTGCAAGTGTTGGGGAAGATTGCTAACCACCTCTCAATGCAGTGTTGAATGATGGAAAGCAAAAACTGCAACAATATATCCTTTCTGACATTTAGAATGTCTATGCCCTGTCTTCAGGTAGTCTGTTTGCTTCCTGTGTGGGCCACTAGTCCAGATTTGAGCACTGCTAAGCATTGCGCAAATGAGAAAAGCACAGCTAAACATAACATTCATTGTGTTTCTCCATTTCTTCTGTTTGCTCTAAGCCATTCAACATACAAATACTGGCATTTAAATATACATAAATAGGGAAAATTATGAGAGAGGATGAAAAGAAATATATTAAATAAACAACACACCAAAAATGTATGTTGGTACACATGAAACATTTTCACATAGGTCTGGATTTGGACTCTCACTCCAATGAACCTTCAAAACACAGTAAGAGTGTCTTAGCCTTCTTTGCCACAGAAACAGATATTCAGTGAAAAATGAAAATCATTGTGCGTACAAGCAACTGTAGCATCATCCACAGTATTAACAAAACATGAAAATTGTTTCCACATGCATTCATTTCAGATGTAGTGTGCTGCATGATCACACAACCATTTATATATTTTGCTTGCATACACGCAACTCTGTCTTATCTCTCTGTGTTTACTGCTCATTCTTGTCTTATCTGACCAGTAATCTGAGACATGCAGTCGATAAGTCATTCTGTATCACTGTTCTTAAAATGTGTGAGGATATTAAATGGCAATAATATACATTTATCAAGAAATGAAGGGGAGGTTGGATGTTTCTGAATAGAAACTGTGAAATGTGTGTTAACTTACATTTAAAACCTTAATACAATTAGTTCTACACTTTGTAAATCTAACTTGGCTGACACACCCACTGGAGGTAAGGGAGTCTGAACTGTTGTTGTGTTTTCCTTCTCCCTACCTGTACTTATTCACAGTTGCAATCATAGGTTCATAAGTTCATAGGTTCATACTAGGCTATCTGCCCTGGGACATTTATAAGCCTAGCCTGATTGTGTTTGGCTTATGCCACCCCTTGATTTGAGTATACTGTGCCCTTTTTAAAGTTTAGTTTACTGTGCCTCTGTCTAATAGTGACACGGAAGTAATCCCTGGGACAAACCTATGATCCCCCATCCACTCATCAAGATTCTTCTTGAAGAGAGTCAGTAAGGTGCTCTGCCTAACATGAATTGGAATTCTATTCCAGAGTGAAGGGAGCCTCTGGGTTATGAATCTGTCCCTCCAGCATGTTCTATTTATTTCTGTGCTGAGGTTCAAGTCCCTCGAGTGTGTGGCTCTAAGGGATTTAGATTTACTGAGGTGGAGCATGTCCATTAATTCTGGGTTGGACATAGCTTTATATGTCAGGCATAGATCGCCCTGAAGTAGGCGGTATGCAACTGAGTAGAGCTGGAGTTTTTTTAACCGAGCAGCATATAGCATCTGTTTGAGTCCCTTGATCCTCCTGCTGAGGTACTTTTGGGGTCTTTCTAATTGCTGCAGGTGTTGGGTAAGGTACATCCAAAAGGGGGCATTGTATTCTATGATGGGCCCGATGAGGGATGAATAAAGGGGCACTTTCATGATGAGGTGGGCTATGTAGAAGGTCTTTCTAACCACTTTGGCAATGTGGTTGTCAAAGGAGAGATTGCTATCAACTTAGGTCCCCAGATCCCTAATTACTTTCTCTGTACTTAATGGGTTACCACCTATGTGGTAATTTGTGGGCACATTGTTTTTGCCAAAGGGTATGACTATACACTTTTTGGCATTTAGCTTTAGACCATGGCTCTGGCACCAGTTATCCATCTCTGTGAGACCTTTTTGAAGGATGTTTGTGTCATCTGGAGAGTCGATTATGGCTCCTAGTTTGCAGTCATCTGCGAACTTGGTGAGCCATAGTCCTCCCATGTTGGCCTGTACCTCAGAAAAGTAAATACTGAACAAGAGAGGTCCCAGGACAGAACCTTGTGGGACGCCACTTGTGACCAGTTTCGAGTCTGACATGGCTCCAGCAACTCTGACTCTGTGGGTTCTGTCTTTGAGCCAGTTTGCGACCCATCTTGTGACATAGGGGTTTATATTTAGGCTGGATAGCTTATCTATGATGCCTGAGTGGGGTATTGTGTCAAATGCCTTTGCAAGGTCCAGATAGGCTGTGTGGACTACCTTCCCTTCATCTATGGCCTTGGTGACTGTTTCGAAGAAGTCGGCCAGGTTCAAAAGGCAGGATCTGCCCTTGATGAAGCCAAATTGGGTAGGATCTAGTGTCTGTAGGTCCCCAATGTCTTTGTTTATGAGTTCCATGATAATCCTCTCCATAGCCTTGCAGACTAGGCTAGTCAGGCTTATGGGGCGATAGTTTCCAGGGTCCGTAGAGGCGCCACCTTTGTGGACTGGGACCACTGCTGCTGTACGCCATTCTTTGGGCACATATCCTGTAGTGAGGCTGAGATTGTACAGCAGATTTACTTGAGGGATTAGTTCTTCTTGGAGTTCATGTAGGACGCAACCCTGGACGCAATCTGGTCCCATGGAAGCAGTGTTTTTTGCTTTGGAGAGGGCGGCCTTCACCTGAGCATCAGAGATGTTTGGGAGGCTGCACTCTGCTGGGATAGATACTTGCTCTTTTGGGGGGGAGGGGGTGGAGAAGTTTGCACTGAACCTGTCTGCCAGAATATTGGCGATGTCTGTGGGTTCAGTGTATTTTTTGTCGTTTAAAATCAACTCAGAACAAGTCTGAGAGTTGCATCCCAGGTTCCTAACATAACTGAAAAAAGCCTTATGATTGTCCTTAGTGTCCTGTGCAATTTTTCTCTCAAAGCTGGCCTTGGAGGATTTTATGAGGGATCATAATTTTTTGCTAGTACTGCTCAGAGATGCCTTCCCTTTTAGGGATTTTGCTCTATCATGTAGTAGCTTCCTCCTTCTGTTGTACAGTTTATTTTTGGCTGGGGCCCACCAGACTGGACGCCTGCCTTTGGATGATTGGGTCTTGATTTTGTTTGGGATAGCATGATCCATGCTAACTGGAGATGTCCGTAGAATGCGTTTATATAGGATTCTGCAGTTTGGGCTGTAGTTTCCACTGGCCCTGGGGCCTTGAAGGATTCCACTTCAGTTTTGAGAAGTGTAAAGTTCGCTTTTGAGAAGTTTTTCACTGTGGTTTTCTGGGCTGGGGGTGGGGTCGGGATGTGGATATCCAGTGAAATTAATTTATGGTCTGATCTTACCAATGAGGGATATATTTCTGGTATGGAGCATAGAGTCCCCATGTTGGTAATGATCAGGTCTAGTATGTTATCCCCTCTTGTGGAAGTGGTGACTAGTTGTTCCATAGCATTTGAGTTTATAAATTCCAGGAACCTTTGGGCTAAGGTGCTGGGGCTTGAGTAATGCTCCCAGTCTATGTTTGGGTAGTTGAAGTCACCCAATATAATGGTGTTTGGAGAGATCTTCATGTTCTCCAATGTTTTCAGGAAAGCTGAGTGGGATTCCTGACTTTGAGAGGGTGGTCTGTAGGATGCTATAAACTGAAAAGCAGTCTTGCCCACTGTCAGTTGCACATGGATGGTCTCCGATACTTCATGCAATGCCACTAACCTGGAGGTGTGGATATCCTTGATAAATATGGAAACTCCCCCTCCTTTTGTGGTTCGGTCCGGGTTTTGGGGCCGAAAAGCATGATATAAGGTATAACCTGGTAGTGCTGGGGTGCTCTCTGGAGCCTTGAACCAGGTTTCTGTCACTGCACAGATATCGATGTTCTCCATACTGAGGAGAGCTTTGAGTGTGTGCATCTTGAGGTTAAGACTTCTGGCGTTTATCAGCATTACCCTTAGTTTCTTGTTCCTTGTGCTGTCTATGGATGTGGGTTTGACTTTTGAGCCTTGCCTAAAAAAGGCACTATGGGGGTGGCAAGAGCCTTTTCCAATATCCAAAAGCCCAGGGGTGACAGGTGCAAGCCATCCCTAGCGAAGCAACGTGGCTTGTTGAACATGTCATCCCAGGCTGACAGACACTGGATCCCCTTTGAATGACACCAAAATTTTAGCCAATTGTTAAAATCGATCATTTTGTCTTTATACTGTGGCATCATTCTAGGTGAGTGTAAGATGCTGCCCAAGGTCAGGGTCATACCGGCCTGGGCTACATGATCAGAGAGCTCCTCTATGTCTCTTTTCGTGTAGTCGAGGGAGGTACGTCTCAGGTCATTCACGTCAGCATGTACAATGACAGTCATATTTGTATTAGCTTTGGAGTGACCCGAGTGCATGCATTATGTGGCAGATCCTAGCGCCCGACAGACAGCTCACTGTGACCTTCTCTTTATTCAGCCTGGTGAGCGGGATGTCAGTGTGTCTGACAATAGAGTCACCTATTACAAGAGTATCAGGTGTGTTATTCAGCCTTAAGGGCTGTGACTGCTTGGCACACTGACTTTGTGTGCTATGTGTTGTACGTGTTTTGTTTTGGGGTAGCGTTTGCTTGGATGTCTGCTTTGGAGGTCTCTGTTGCTTAGGTAGATTTTTATTTAGAGCCTCCAAGTATGTTTTTGTGTTTTTATGTGTTTGGTTCGCTGTTGTGGTGGGACTATGTGATACTGGAATTGTGTTGTGTGAGGTTACCTTCTCCTCCTGACTGGTTACAGCAATTTTGAGATGACAGAGCTCAGCCTCCAGTTTGGCTATATGGTTGCATCTCTCACATATATTTGAACCTGTTTGGAGGAGGAGAGGGTTGTCCATGTACATGAGACAGTTGTAACATTGCCTCAAAATTCCCAGATTCACCAGCTGGACTGGAGAGGAAACTATTGACTGACCTTTGGACATGCTAGAGTAATATAGGGAACTGAATTAAAAATGGACCAATAGGGGACAAGGTAATCACAGAGAGTATAAGAGTAAGTAGTGCTTATGGTTTATTAGTGCTAACTTGTAAGATTACTTATTTGGACCAGTGAAGGGCCTTAGAATGAGAATATGGTGTTTAATTTGAGAGATAGAGCAGTTCTAAGGGAAAAAGTGAAGAGCAGACTTTGTGGAGCCAGGAATAGTTTAAACCCAATTAGGCGGCGCTGCCCGATGTTGCGCTATGTGCAAAAACATGCAAAACCACGCAAAAGAGGGTTTTAAGAGAGGTAGATCAAGGAGTTTGGAATTGACCCAAAATGGCCAATAAAACCACAGTTTCAAAGCAGTAACCAGTCCCACAGGGGCAGGTAGGCTGCTCAATGTTTATCACTGCCACTGATGAACACAGAGACCTCCCTTTAGAACAAGCAAACAATGGCCTCCAAGAAACTTACAAACAGTTCAGAACAGCAAATCTGTAATGGAACTTTTTTAAATCTCAGAAAAGTGGGAAAAAAGCAAGATTTTTTTTTTGTTTTTTTTAAGGAAAGCAGAGGTTCACAAGTATCAACAAGTTAGAACAGTGCAGTAAATGACCCCACACTTGAGTGCTAGGCCAGAGACAGATAAAATGCAAGTTTTAAGAAAAAAACGATTTTAAAAATAAGTGCACACAGGAAATTCAGTAATCAGCTCTAGGTTGTGTTCTAAATACAGTTACCAACACAGAAATCAAGTTTAGCAAGCCAGAAAATGCTCAAAAGTAGGCAGCAATGCAGAAAACATAAGAAATAATCTGAAGCAAAATACTTAAAATCTCAAAAGTGGCTCCTTTTTTCTCTCAGCGTTTTCTCCTCTTGGTGAGTGCTTCACCAACAGCCAACAAGTCCGAAAAGATGCCAAAACCACGAGGCAATAGGGTTTTAAGAGAGGGAGATCAAGGAGTTTGGAATTGACCCAAAATGGCCAATATAACTAGAGTTTCAAGGCAGTAATCACTCCCACAGGGGCAGGCAGGCTGCTCAATGTTTATCACTGCCACTGATGAACACAGAGACTTCCCTTTAGCCCAAGCAAACAATGGCCTCCAAGAAACTTACAAACAGTTCAGAACAGCAAATCTGTAACTGAACTTTTTTAAATCTCAGAAAAGTGGGAAAAAAGCAAGATTTTTTTTTGTTTTTTTTAAGGAAAGCAGAGGTTCACAAGTATCAACAAGTTAGAACAGTGCAGTAAATGACCCCACACTTGAGTGCTAGGCCAGAGACAGATAAAATGCAAGTTTTAAGAAAAAAACGATTTTAAAAATAAGTGCACACAGGAAATTCAGTAATCAGCTCTAGGTTGTGTTCTAAATATAGTTACCAACACAGAAATCAAGTTTAACAAGCCAGAAAATGCTCAAAAGTAGGCGGCAATGCAGAAAACAACAAATAATCTGAAGCAAAATGCTTAAAATCTCAAAAGTGGCTCCTTTCTTCTCTCAGCGTTTTCTCCTCTTGGTGGGTGCTTCACCAACTGCCAACAAGTCCGAAAAGATGCCAAAACCATGAGGCAATCAGGTTTTAGGAGAGGGAGATCAAGGAGTTTGGAATTGACCCAAAATGGCCAATAAAACTACAGTTTCAAGGCAGTAATCACTCCCACAGGGGCAGGCTGGCTGCTCAATGTTTATCACTACCACTGATGAACACAGAGACTTCCCTTTAGCCCAAGCAAACAATGGCCTCCAAGAAACTTACAAACAGTTCAGAACAGCAAATCTGTAACTGAACTTTTTTAAATCTCAGAAAAGTGAAAAAAAGCAAGATTATTGTTTTTGTTTTTTTAAGGAAAGCAGAGGTTCACAAGTATCAACAAGTTAGAACAGTGCAGTAAATGACCCCACACTTGAGTGCTAGGCCAGAGACAGATAAAATGCATGTTTTAAGAAAAAAACGATTTTAAAAATAAGTGCACACAGGAAATTCAGTAATCAGCTCTAGGTTGTGTTCTAAATACAGTTACCAACACAGAAATCAAGTTTAACAAGCCAGAAAATGCTCAAAAGTAGGCGGCAATGCAGAAAACTTAAGAAATAATCTGAAGCAAAATACTTAAAATCTCAAAAGTGGCTCCTTTCTTCTCTCAGCATTTTCTCCTCTTGGTGGGTGCTTCACCAACAGCCAACAAGTCCGAAAAGATGCCAAAACCATGAAGCAATCGGGTTTCAAGAGAGGGAGATCAAGGAGTTTGGAATTGACCCAAAATGGCCAATAAAACTACAGTTGCAAGGCAGTAACCACTCCCACAGGGGCAGGCAGGCTGCTCAATGTTTATCACTGCCACTGATGAACACAGATGAACTTTTTTAAATCTCAGAAAAGTGGGAAAAAAGCAAGATTTTTTTTTTTTTTTTAAGGAAAGCAGAGGTTCACAAGTATCAACAAGTTAGAACAATAAACACTGAGGCAGTACCTGCACTATGTTTACATCTGCGACACATAGCCAAGTATTTGGATTTAGCAGTTCTAATAAGTTCACTCCTAATTTGCATCTTCACCATGCTCACAGCCCCTGAATCTACACTATAAAAAGGGAGCCATGTTGCTAGAGAACATGAAAGTTAGGAGACTTGTTTATGTGGTAACACAGAAGATGATATTACTTTGGGACTTATTTGCACAGAAGACTACTGATCTTGATAAGGTATGCTTGCATTTTTCAGCTATACACTGTATATGCTGAAATGTGACTAAGAAAAATCTTTTATACACACACACACACACACACACACACACACACACACACACACACACACACACACACACACACACACATATATATATATATATATATATATATATATATATATATATATATATATATATATATACATTAGCAAATGCTACCTTTATCTGTATGCATTTCTTAGAAGCGTACTGATGGCATAGGCATATTTGTCAGGGCATTTTACTTTCTCAGATATACAGGCTTCACTGTAATCACAAGTGCTAATGGTATAACTGTTTTTCTCTTTACACTGTTCTGTTGTTATTTCCATGAAATGTAATGTCCTATATTGTCAATGACACAAGGGTGTTAACCTTCTAGGATGGCCCGTAGACATCTCTAGGGAAGTGCTGGCCTCAGGTAGATGTGACTGGCAATTGCATAAAATTGAATGTTCTGTGGTAAATGTGTGCACATGTTTTGGGGCAGTTTATTTGATAGCACTTTTAGCAATTCACTGTCAGTTTGTTAGCAAAATGTGTGATTTGTCTGTTGTTTTGGGGGTGGGGGAGCCAATTTCCATTTCTGTGTTGGCACACACAACATTTTCTATTGTCACTCTACTTGTTTTGAATCCAACCTTGCTTTGGGTGTAATTGTAATATGTTACAATCACCCAATTTCTTTTTTTATATTTGAATATCTTGACTGTTTTATGTTTCTCCAGTGGGCAATATTGAATACTACCTTTTATGCGTTATATCTAAGCCAGACTTTTATTTATGTGGTATGTATGTGTATTATCCTTCTTTTGTGTTTTATGCCACCTAGGACTATGATATCCAAGTATCCCAATCCCCATATACACTCCTTCATTGACCCTGAGAATGAATTCATTTTGGAAGCATTTAGGCAACATGGTGCCTTTCTGCTTGAGAGGGGATGTGGGGATATGTCTAACAGAATGCAAATTTGGCAGCAGACAGTGGCTGATGTGAATGCAGTAGGTAGCCAGAGCAGGACATAGGATCAGGTGCTCCATAGGGCCACTGACATGATTTCATTAGCCTGGAGGAGAGCAGGTGTGGTGGCCCTTGAGTAGATGGCTACTATGGGGCCTGCTACAGAGCCACTGCTAACACCAAATGAAGAGTTCCTGTCCACTGTCAGGGATCCAGGCAACTCAGTAAAAAGTGCACAACAGCAGTTCATTGATGTTGGTACTGCTGTTTCAGGGAGGGAGGAGGTCCCAGGAGGAGTTTCCAGGTAGGCTTACCTATCAATATCATTAAATATTTCTTGTGTAGTAAAATATTGCCAGCACTACTTAAGTTCTGTTTAACATATTTTTTGGGGGATAGTTGTAGACTAATACAGTTAACAGCACATTCTGAATGATTACATGTGGGCTTGGGGCTGATGTATCATTCAAGTTCTTGTTTAAAGTATCTTTAATGGACATATAAAGGGCAACAGGTTTTAACCCCCTGTGTTACTGTTAATTGTGATGATGGTGTCCTTAACTTTCTCCAGGACCATCCTCCATTAGGAGCCTATAATTATCTGCACATGGTAAGCCAAACATTTTTACGTCAATACTGATGAGCAGTTCACAGAAATACGTATTTTGTGATGTGGGTGTCAGGACTGTTGTGTGTGTTGCTGTGCTGTCTTTAATAGTGGAACCACTGTTAGTTTGTTAGCATATATTGGACTATGGTAGTGTAGGTATTAAATTATTTCTGTGTTTGTTGCTTATTGTCACAGGTGATATTGACAGTGTAAGTGTAGGACTCTTACTACCTAATGTCAGAGTATCATCAGACTCTGATGATGGTGGCCAAACAGAGGCACAGTCAGGAGGTGCAGAGGTTGAATTTGATACTGTGGTTGACATTCAGCCATCCCCTGTAATTCCATAAGACACAGCCAGTAGGCCTATGTCAACTCATTCCAGTGAGCCCTCAGGTATTGGACAGGTGGAGGGTGAGACACTTGATCAGGGTAGTGTGGTTACTGTGGATTCAATGCCTGGTGGCTCTGGCCATAGCTAAAGCGTGGGTGAGGTGCCATGCAGGAGAGTTGTTAGGTGTACTCAAAGGAGGCCTGCTGTCCATCCTTCACTTGATCCAGGTGTGTCTTCCCATGCCACTCAATATATTTTTAGGGCCATAATGGAGGTACAGGCATGTTCCAATATGTCCTCCAGACAAATGCTTAGGGTTGTAGATGAGGCACAGGTTGACATGTGTGGCTGCCTCCACCCTGTTGTTGATTCAATGGATTGGATGAATAACACATTGTAATGGGAGTCATCTGTGATGGAATGTCTGCTGGGAGGGGGAAGGCATCTATCTGGACCTAGATCAACAACATCATCTAATGTTAGCTGATGTGGCCATGCCTGATCATGCTCCCATAGTGACAGTACTTCCACTGCACTGTCAGTGGTTGAGGTGTCCACACATGTGGCAGGCCATGGGGTCATGGTCCTAGGCATCCTCATAAGAAGAGGTCATCCAGGAGACACCAGTCACATTCAGGTAGCAGCAGTGCATCTGACCATGGGCATGGACATGCCAGTGCAACTCTTGGCAAGTCCAGTTCTCATGGTCGGGTACAACAACAATGAACTGCCACCTCTACCATGCAGTGCTCACACCTGTCCGACATACCAAGATGTAGAGCAAGCACAGAGCTTGACTGTGTTCTTGCAGACACACATCATTTTCACCTGTGAGGCCCTGACAGACACACACAACAGTTACATGTTTCAGCCGTGAGGTTTAAAGCTCATTCTGTCTCAGTGGCCATTTCTTACTTTATCCATATGAATGCCTGTTTCGATTTCTTACTCACACACACTCACTTACCTTTTGTGTCAGCCCAGGCTTCCTGCCCTGCCCGCACAACACCCTGTGCAAGTGATGTCAACTGTACCATATCCTTGTTTTCTATTGTTTGTATTCAAGGATACATACGCTTTGTGTCTGATGCTCACGGTTCATAGCTGACTTAGTACTTAGTATATCTGTGTTTGTGATGTTGTTTTGCTAATTGTACTTTTGACATATTTTGGTCTTACAAGGTTAGACAGTTGATAGATTCAAAACAGGTTTTTGCATGAGTATTTTTAAGAATCTTCTGAAGGTTATGAAGTCTGAAACTGAAATGTGTCTCATTACTTTCTAACTTCTCTCTTTAATGATTTTCTAGTACGGAAAATATGAGGTTAAACTGAAGACATTCAGTGACCATCAGTAATTTTGAGAGATATGAATGTGTGAATCTTTGATGCCTGAGGCCGATTACTTGATAGAGGACACATGTATTCACATAAGTCTCTGCTGTCGCATGTTAAAGACATTGCTGTACAAATCATCCACCTTTTACTTACTTACACTACCAAGTAACAGCACGTAAGGATATTCCATCCATTTGTATTATTATTACACAATTCTGTTTTAACACTCCAGGTTCAACACTTATCTTGTAAATCCAGCAGTTGATGCAGTTTTAGTTCCGGGCTAAGTCTGTCTGATGCTAGAAGTACACAGCCATTACATGGGTAGGTAAAGGTTGTGAGCATTGCCTGCCATCAGTGTTACTATATGTCTGTGCATAGGATGAAGGTTTTAGCCCCTTAGGTGGCGAGTGAGTGTGCTATGCATTGCCTTTTAGCCAACACAAGGGCATACTGAGAACACCTACATCTGCCTACACCTACAGCATCTTGTAGTCCCCCTCTGACTCTTCTTCTGCATGAGGCTGTAATGACCTTTCCATTGGTCATGGGATGTGTGCACCTTCCCCTTGTTGATCCTGATGAAGCTGTTTTCTTAGTATGATGTTGTGAAGCATGGCACAAACAGTGAATATTTCAATACATGTATGTGGATTGTACTGTAGAACTCCCACAGATGTATCTAGGCAGCAGAACCACAACTTCAGTAGCCCAAACACATGCTATATCAAATTTCTGGTTTGAACATGTGGCTCATTATGGCATTCTTCAGCAGGTGTGTGTGCATTTCTAATGGGCATCATCAGCCACAGTTCCAGTGCATTACCTGCATCCCCCAGGAAATTAACCTGTGGGATATCGCCCCTAAAGAACATTTGATACAGCTGGGTTGTGTAACAGATATGAGCATCATGGTAATTGCCTGGGTTGCCAGTACACACATTTAAGATGATTCTTTTAGCATTACACATGACTTGGCAATTAATGGAGTGGAAGCCCTTTCTATTTATGTAGACGCTTACCTGTTCCCCAGGTGGTGTCTTGAGTTCTATATGTGTACAATCTATAGCAGTTAGTACTTCAGGGTAGTGTGCTACAGGGTAGAACTCTTGCATATTTGTGGCCCTGTCCTTAGGAGTACATAGAAAATACATGTGGTCTTTGGCATGCTGGAGCATAGCATTCAGGAATTGGTGGAGGATCCTGGATGCTGATGCCTGTGACAACCCCAGCGTGTCCCCTGTTGGTCTCAGAAAGGTTCCTGTAGCTAAAATTCTAAGTGTTACACATACCTTTGTCTCCACTGGTATTGGTTCCCCTTGGTTTGCCCTGGGTCTGAGTTGAGGATGACAGAGGTTTCAGAGTTCCTGTAGTGTGTCTCTATCTATCATGTGGCGCTTTACAATTTCCATTTTATGCAGATTGTGATACATTAACCAGGGTCTGAAAACTCTTCTCATTCTTGGGCGTGGACTATTAGCAGCAATAGCAGCATAGACTTCAACCTTCTGCCCATACACATGAATTAAAGAAACAGCAGTCCCTAACATGTTTTATCTGCAGACTTTTTTTCTGTGGCTGTATTCCAATAGGTTTTGGAATTCATAGGGAAAACAAGTACTGAGTCTACTTGATTGGTTTATAGCTTGTTGAATAGCTCCTGTATCTTGGATTGGTTGATTAGCATACACTTCAGCTGATTAGCATGCCACTGTGTTTGCCGTGGTTCTTCAGCTATACACACCATGTAGAGACACTTACTGAATACAAACAGTTTGCTACCTTGCATGTCATGCAGCGACATGCACACAGTCTTAATGGACCATGTAGGGTTTATTAAATCTGGTCGAGGCACTTTTGCCCACTTAAAGAATTAATCATAGATTTCACCAGAACTAAAGGAATTACTACATTTAACATATGTAAATAGTCTAGCTCCATAGCTTTTGAATTGTTAATTAACATTTAAAGGTACATTACCCCAAACAGATATATTACCCAACTCCAATATATTACTATAATATAAATATCACCTAGTATACAAATTGTCTGTATATATAATAATCAAATATATATATATATGCCTAGAACTCTGATATTTTTCATTGAAAAGTATAATAAATATATTAAATTGAAATGTGAAATATATATATATATATATATATATATATATATATATATATATATATATATATATATATATTATTAAACATAAAATTAATCTTATTAATATAATGAAGAATTATGTAACATATGAAAAATATGAGCCAACATATAAAAGTTAAATACAAAAGTAAATAATACATGGAATAGTAAATAAATACTTAAAGCTTGATACAATATCATTACAACTTAGCTGCCCTTAACTTCAGAACATAATTGATGGAAATGTACTTATTTAACCCAGGCTTATTTGTGTCATTAAAACTGAACTCCCATAACTCCTTATATTCCAGTTTTGTTTCCCAAGCACCACCCTTTGGACTGGGTGTAATTTTTCAAGAATACCCAAATTGATTTTTTTTAAACTGACACAGTGTAGAGAGTAGCTATATAAAGCATTGTTAACATCGGACTTAATTATATCATAACTATACTCATTTATCTACTTTCTTAAAGTTCTTTCAGTCTTTCCAATATAAAGCACTGGACAGACCAAGAACATTCTCCAACTTTAATGTCACCCCTTCAAAGATAAAAGAACATTACTTACAACTATCACATTTTTAACATCTTTCCTTCCTAATGTTGCAAGACCATAAAAACACAAAACCAGAAATAAATGACACAGTTTCCTCTGCCATTTATCTGTTTGTACAATGCAACATCTAATAGTAAAAATAGAAGAATCCCTCTAGGTAGTAAACCCAGGTGAGATAAACCAAAGAAACAAACAATTTCAACTCAAGTTGACAAATGTAAGACAGAACCAAAACAATTTAAAATATAAAGTTATTATATTCATAAATTGGAAATTCCAAGAATACTAACTTAAATGCATCAAATAAATGAACATATACTATGCATATAGAATATAAATAAAACCACAAACATACGAATAAATCAAAACTTTACTGCCAATCATGAGCGGACAGGTGATCCGCTGTGGTGACCTCTAACCGGGAAAGGCTGAAAGAAGAAGAAGAAATGGTGCCCATACAACCAAACAATATAAAAACAAGGGCAGTTTTTTTCAAAAAGACAGATTAAAAAAAACACACGAAGTACAACATGGCAGCAAGCAATAATAAGCTTTGAGGTACACACTAAAGAAAACTTAAGGAAATTATTATTAAAAGATGAAATGAAAAAATACTGACAAATACAGAAAATGATAGAACAATATGTAGAATAGAAAATGAAGAAGACAAAAGCATCAGAAGTGACCATGGAAAACCAATATACAACCACTGGAAGACCAAAGGAAGCCAATATAATGGGGAATTGTGCATCACAGCAGAGCAGGTCAGTGAAGAAATTGAAGAAAGTATGACAACTCCAAAGGAAGAATCAGAACAGATGTTCAAAAAAATATGTAAATGCATGAACAGCAATAGAATGAATAACCATTACATATTCCAAGACTCATTACTGTGAGTCCATAAATAATGAGAGTAAATGACCAATAATGGACATGTATATATACAAAGTCTAAGCCTGCCATTCCCTGGAATATGCCCCTTTATCTGTGGTATGGCAATCTTAGAGTTGGTAAATATAAGTTTCAGGGTTGGGAGCTTGCCCCTGAAATTGATGGATGCATGGGGAACTGGCCCTTCATGAAACAACTTTAAAAGAGAACAGTGATGTTTAACATTCACTGTTCTCCTGGATTTTCATATTTATTTATTTTTTCATAATTCTGGGGCTCATACTTACTAGTCTTGGAATTACAATAAGGAGTTGCATGGGAATCTTTATAGTGAGAAGACTCAAATCACCACATTTTGCTATATATTTACATTGGTGACAAGCCCCACATTTATATGTATCTACATTTCTAGAATTATTGGACATATTTCCTTCAATAGGCCATACTTCTAAAATATTTTTAATATTTGGTCCTTTTGCTATAACTATACAGAGGGAGTTGGGAAAAGACTTTCAAACCATTGGGCATCTTAGAAAAGATGCCCCAGTACTTTGGGACTATATTCTGTATCCCCGATATATCATAATTATATTTTAAAGTTAATGACCTAGTATATTTTACTTCTGTTTCTCCTGGTCAAACTACATCTGGATCAATTTCTAGTTCCATGGGTGTACATATTGTTTCAAAACCAGCTTTGTCCAGGAGATTTAATTGCTTGATTTTACCATTCAAGCCCAAAAGGAGAATATATTTAATAACTCAGCCCTCCAAGATTTCATTTTTTTATTCCTGCAACCAAGGGTTCAAGGTAATCCCTTTCTAAAAATAGCCCAGAAACTATTTCTAGTTCTCTTAAGAAATTATTTTTCTCAGAGGTCATTCAAGCAACCTGAACCATTTGATCCTTCACAGTATTTCTCTTCTGGTGAAGTGGATTGTTGCTACTAAAATATAAATACGTATTACTAAAATTCCCTTTTCTATGAAGCTTAGATTGCAATCTATTTTTTCTAGGTCTTTAATTAACTTGATATCCAAATAAGATATCTCCATTTGTTCAGTACTATATATAAATCTTAAGGACTTTGTACTAGTGTTGATATACTTGACAAACCCAACAAGTTCACTCCTAGAACATTTCTAAATTATAAAGATCTCATTCAAAAATTGTAAATAGAAACCTATGTTCTCAAAAACAGGGAACTGAAGAAAAAAAATATTTTCCCAATATAATAAAACCACATTGTCAAAGAGGGGGACACAGGGAGCACCCATAGTCACCCATTCCTTTGCTTGTAGTATTCACCTTCATATTACACAAAATTATTATCCAAAACCATTTCTAAATGTTTGATTATTAAACTCAACTCAAGGTTAGTCAAAAGGTCATGTTCTTTTAAAATATCAGTACACCATTCCATGTCTATGGTGTGAGAGATAACTGAAAAGAGAGCTTGGACATTGATTGTCACTAGAAGACCCTGGGGATGATAGCAGGCATTGGCTACTTTTAATAGGAAATCCTAAGAATCTACCAATATATGTTCATACCTACTTAATACTGGTTTCAATTTCCTATCTACACCAACCACCTAGGAGTAGGCTTTGGAGCCAGCTGCAGCAACTATAGGCCTAAGAGGTGGATCAACTAGGTTTTTATGAATTTTAGGTATTCCAAAGATGGATAGAATTGCAGGATTTGGGATGGAAAGAAAATTGTGTAGACACTACACTCTGTGAAAATTGTTTAAAATGAAGTCAATTTGCCTAAAAGCCATATTTATTTTATTCTTAGATACATGGGTGTATGTAGAGTCACTATTTAATAGATTTAACACCTTAGCCCCATAATCCCAAACATCCATTATAACTACCCAATCACCCTTGTTGGGTTTCATAATTCTAATCTCTTTATTTGAACTCAATTCATAAATATTTTTTCTCTCCTCTGGATATAAGTTAGATGTCCAGCTACAGTTTTGATTCAAATAATTCCTGATGTCATTTTCATCTAATCTTTCAAAATGTACTAAAGCAGGATATAAAGGGGATTATAAATGCTTCTTTTTTTTAAAACATTCCTATCAAATTCCTTTGGTTACCAAAAATAACCAAGTTTAAGATCAATTTACACTTCACTGATATCTGTTTTACCTATACATGTAAAAATAAATCCTTTAATGAAGAACAAAAAGTGAACCCATATTATTTCTAAGGTGCTATAGGCAATCCTTTATAAAAATTAATATCACCCTCCTTTCTTATCACATTGCAACTCATTAGATATTACATAGGTTGCTTATGTTAGTTTTTCTTCTTCCATTTTGATCCTTTCATCTTCCCCTCCTAGGTCATATATCCCCTCTTTTGGTATAATTGTCTTGATTCAACCCTCTCTCCTTGTTCATCAATTGGTCTGAACTCCTTGGGGGATTCTATAGGGTCATATAGATCATAACTTTGTGTGCCTCCCTAGACCTCAGAATTAGTCCCAATGTGTTCAGTTACAATTTCAGTAACTCATTTCAATAATGGCTAAAATCTGTACAATCATTTATTACATGGGACATTTTACCTTTGGATAGCTGATATGATTTCCCTTCAGCATAGTCCTTTCTGTCCCTTTCTATTTTCCCCGATTTTTGCTTTTTCATTCTCTCAGTTTTGTCATCCACTTCTTTCATAATGAGATGTTTGTTTTTATTGTCTTCAACACTAAACAGCAAATCTCTTTGTATTATCATGTTAAATTCCATAATCTCATTGTATAATAATGGAAGCAACCTATTGTTGTTTTAACAATGACTTTCATAATTTCTATATCACAAGTGTTAAAGATCTCTAACAGTTCCTTGTGGAATCCTGTTCCAGGTTCAAACCTATTTGGGTATTTTCAAATTCTAAGTCCTCTAGGTGCTAGCTATTTACTAATGCATATTTAGGAACAATAATTGTATTCAACATTATAACTCCACAAAATGTATTTTTAATCCATGATTT
>NC_056730.1:1144012981-1144082981 GCF_019279795.1 Protopterus annectens
AATTTTTCCAGTTGTCCATAACTGTAAGCACAAAACATATTATTATATTATAACATAGGTCTAACATATATCTTGTATATCATTAGTAAGTTGCACTCCTCTCTAGTCGAAAACATTTAATTAGATAATATTTCTGTTTAACAGCCTTTGTGCAAATAATATTAATATGCAAGTCAAAAGATAACTTTAGTCCTTAAATCATTGTAATGATTTACTTCAGTTAGTTGTGTACCTGATGTGAGGAATCTGGGTATTTTTTTTTTTACTAACATATATGATAATACATTTATTATGACTAAACTTCATTCATATATCAGTAGCCCAGTCATCTATTTTTTCATATAACTATTAAGTTTTTCTGCATCCTTATTATCTTCCATTAAGAAACTGATTTTGCAATCATCATCATATTTGAATTGTTGAAAAAAACATATTAAACAAAAACAGTCCCAAAACAGAACCCTGAGGTACAAAAGCATTGACATTTAGATATTCTGATTCAGCATTATATATTCTTAAACAGTTTTTCTATTAGGCAACTGTGTTGTAATCCATTTAATGATATAGCAATTCACTTCAAGTAATATTAAACATTTATAACTAATAACAAATGGTGCAGCCTTTGTTAAATCCAAGTGTATAGCTCCAGTATATAATCCTGATTCTAAAGTTAGTGACACCTGCTCATAAAAACATTAAATTGCTAATGCTGCACCTTCGCTTCATGAATTCATGTTGTTCTAATTCTGTTACAGATAAACTGATGCTAGTTTTATCTCTCAGATCTAGCAAGCATCTTTCAAAACAATTTTCAACCACTGAAGTTAAATTAATGGCTCTATAATCTTTTATATTTTCTTTACAATCCTTTTTATGAATAGGAGTGCCCCAATAAACTTTCCATAAATTGGATACAGTGTCATTCTCCAAAAGTGCATTAAAAATTGTATGCAAGATGGGTAAAATTACCTCTTTTAAATTTGAAAGTAATATACCAGGAAGAATTCTGTTTGGATCTTTAGAAGATGTCTTTTTAATTTTATATAAAGTATTTTGATCATGCTTACACAAAAGTGGGAATGGTTACCTTGGACTGATACATGGTTAATCACCAGCTGCTCTTGCATATCATGCAATCTCTGTCCCTTGACCCATTAACCATCAACTGGTTCATATCTTACCTTAATAACAGAAAACAAGCGGTACTCTGGCACAATAATCTATCAAATATCCTACCTATCTCCCTTGATGTCCCTCAGGGCTCCATATTAGGGCCGCTCCTATTTTCCATCTGTATTAATGATCTTCACTCAGCAATTCCTCATTCTACCTGCATTCAGTATGCAGATGACTCCACTATTATCTGCTCAGCTACCTCTCAAATTGAACTGCAAACCATAACCCAGAATGCATTTAACACTGTGGAACAATGGTTTACAAACCGCTGTCTCCTCCTAAATCCTAAGAAAACAAAACTGCTACTCTTCTCCCCAACACGTACGTCTACCCCCATAGAATTTACACTTACATCTAAAATTGGCACTGTTATCTCTCCAGACCCAACTACCAAGCTCCTAGGAATAGCTATTGACAATAACCTCAACTTTGACACACATATTAATAGTACAATAAAAACAGTCAACAAGAAACTTGGATCCCTCTATAGAATCAAGCCCTTTCTTACTCCAACAGCCAGGACTGCTATAGCCAGAACTCATCTCATTTCTACTCTACTCTATGCCTCACCCATCTATACAAACCTTTCTAAAACCAACATTCACAAGCTGACTGTATCCTATAATAATATTGCCAGATTTGCTGCTGCCTCTCCTTTCCGAACTCACCACTGTCTAAATCTTATACAACTCAATTGGTTAGAATTAATGCAGCTTCTTCATTTTTCACAGCTTACTATTGCCCATAAAAAATGTATCAACCCTCTAATACTCCTATACTCTCAAGCCTACTTACCCTCTACCATAATCCTAAAAACTTACACTCCGCTAATAAACTACTGTTTAACACCAGCAGAGCTAACAATGTAGCAGGCGACTCCCTCTTCTGTAACACCGTTGGTAAGCTATGGAATCTTCTACCCACTGAACTTACTACTCTCTGCTCTCATAAACTTTTCAAAAAGAAGCTTAAGCTTCATCTCAAGAAACACTGGTTATGTTCCTGTATTATCCCTGACTAACTGCTGTTTCTTCTCCCTACAACCACCTGCATCATCTACCCTTCCCTTCTAAAGCTGCTTATTATGAATCCTGTGACTGAATTCTTCATATTTACTTCTTTATTATCATCTTTGTTTAACTGCTTTACCATTGTATACATTGCATGTATTCTTCTGTAGACTTTTTCATGACCATATTTTAAATGTGTTTTTTTCTATTATTCTGTAGACTTTTTTGGACCATACTTAAAATGTTTTTTATTATATATTGTTCTATTCTATTTTTGGTCTATCATATATTGTCTATTGTTTTATTCATATTGTTTTGCACATGGAGCTTTTCTCCCCGGGCCTCTACTGAAAATGGACATATATCCAGCTAGACTAGCCCGGTCAACAAATGTAAAATAAATAAAATAAAATAAATACATGCATGTTATAAGATATAGTATTACTATTTGTTTTACTATTTGCTAAAATATATATTCATTAACAATAGTCATAGCATCATATACCTCAGGTCCATTTATCTGAAATGTATTAATTGGTGATATAATCTTATTAATGTAGTTTAGGTACTTAAAATATTTTTTATCATTGGGGTCATTAATTAGCTTGTGTTCATAATTTATGTTTGATGTTTTAACACTTAATTTTAATTCCTTACAGATTTTACTTGATACTTTCTTATTATTTGTTGCTAGATATTTCTTGTATGTATTAAATGTCCTTATTTTATTCTATACACCTTGTTAACATCCTATTCCACCATGGTAGAGGTAGCTCTAACACTTTTATTACATTAAGTAAGTTTAACTCTCATATATCATGTATTTTCTAGGTATTTATATCAATGACCCAAAACTGATGAATCAGGCAATAAATCCCAAGTGATGCTAACAATTCCGATTGATAACTTACTGCAATTAATTATCCCATAATTATACTTCATATATGTCATATTCTTTTGTATAGAATACCTTACATCAAATTTTATTGAATTGTGATCAGAATGCCCCAATGGTGTTATAACTTTAATGTTGTTAATTTTCCAGGGAATGTCTGTTGCAACAACAGCTAATAAACTTTTAACTCTAATATTTTCACTGATATGTATCATGTCACATGAAGAAATAATATTAATAACTTCTTGTTCAAAACTTGTCATAGATGTTAAATTAGATAAAAAAAACCCAGGATGGTTAAAAGTCACTCAGCAATATATGCTTTTTGAACAAAGGCAGTTATCCAAAATATCTAAATATTCTCAAATTATTATATACTACTCATATTTGGAGTATGATAGCATAAGATAATTAATATCTTATTACTGTGAATGCAATCTGCAATTTGACGTATTACACATTCTATTTTTTTTATAAATGTAATTAAAACTTATGGAATGGAGTTACAAATTTACAGAGTGACCCAACCACTATGGTGATCTTGCTTCATGGATTCGTATTTCATACAATCCTTGATTTGATAATCACTTGTGTCCCTTGATTCAGTTCTGGCTACTATTTTATAATTTTCTTTGTAAATTATCCCCTTAAGTTCTTCAAATTTGTTCCCTAAACTTTGAGCATTACAGTAATAACAGTTTATAATTCTACTGAATTTATTACAATACTTTTCTGACTTTGAGACCCATTTTTTCCTAAAAATTAAGCTAATCTATTATTTTATGAGAAACATATGAAACCCTGTAAAATTTAAATGAATACATCATATAATCATAAATGCAATCCTCCCAATTCACATTGAGCTTTGTATTATAAGTTAGTGTTATTTGTCTCAACAAATAGTTGCATTTTAGTGCTTTAGTATACATGTAGTCAGACCAGGCTAATGATAAAATAATTTCACTTACCATAAAATCAACATTATGACATTCCAAGTATTCTACAACATTGACTATTACATTTCTGATTCAATGGGGTATTTCTTAAGTTGTTGATACCTACATAGATAATATATCTTCCATATATTAATTTGGCAGTAGAAACTGAATCAGACTATTTTAAACCTGGTAAAGTAGAAACTGTGATAGCCCTTTGTCAACACTACTTATTTGACTAGCAGCTGACTTTAGCATAGAGTCATTTGACATCAAGATTTCAATCAAATTTACCACAGAGTCAGCTGACAAAATACCATATTTTTCATTTTACTTCCACAGGAGTCTACATTGTCCTCCTTCTTTCTTATTTCTCTTGGCTTTTTTCTTTTTATAACATTTTATCAGAGATAAATCATCAGATGTGTAAAATAACACAACATTGTTATCATTATATACTCTTTCTGAATTTGTAGTGTTAAGACTAAGCACCTGAAATCCGTGTCTTATATTATCATTTTGTTTTATGCCCTTTCCTTTGACATATCTAACAATAACATTTGGATAGGTTCACAGATTCATAGGTAAATAATAGGCTAGCTGCCCTTTTGGGCCATTTTAAGCCCGGCCAATTTCCTTTTTTATGCTCTAAGTAACTTATCCCATTTGATTAGAGACTGGCCCTACCCATCCCATGGTCAACTATTATATATTACTCCTAAAGAGAATAACTGGGATCATCTTCTTCTTCTTCTTTTTCTTTCGGCTTTTCCCGGTTAGGGGTCGCCACAGCATTTGACCTGTTTCCATTTCTTCCTGTCCTCTGCATCTTGCTCTGTCACACCAACCACCTGCATGTCCTCTCTAACCACATCCATAAACCTTATCTTAACCCTTCCTCTTTTCCTCTTACCTGGCAGCTTCATCCTTAGCATCCTTTTCACAATATACCCAGCATCCCTCCTCAGCACATGTCCAAACCAATGCAATCTCACCTCTCTGGCTTTGTCTCCAAACTGTCCAACCTGGGCTGACCCTCTAATATACATATTCCTAATCTTGTCTACCCTCGTTACACCCAGTGCAAATCTTAACATCTTTATCTCTGCCACATCCAGCTCAAACTCTTGCCTTTTTGTCAATGCCACTGTCTCCAACCCATATAACATAGCTGGTCTCACTACCCTTTTGTAGACCTTTCCTTTCACTCTTACTGGTACTCGTCTGTCACAAATCACTCCTGACACTCTTCTCCACCCTGCCTGTACTCTCTTCTTTACCTCTCTTCCATGCTCACCATTACTCTGAACTGTTGCTCCCAAGTATTTAAACTCATCCACCTTCGCCAACTCTACACCCTGCATCCTCACCATTCCTCTATCCTCCCTTTCATTCACACACATATATTCTGTCTTAGTATGGCTAACCTTCATTCCTTTCCTCTCTAGAGCATATCTCCAGGGTCTCCTCAACCTGTTCCCTACTCTCACTACATATCACAATGTCATCTGCAAACATCATAGTCCACAGGGACTCCTGTCTGATCTCGTCTGTCAACCTGTCCATCACCAGTGCAAATAAGAAAGGGCTCAGAGCTGATCCTTGATGTAATCTCACCTCCACCTTAAATGCATCTGTCACTCCCACTGCAGATCTCACCACTGTCACACTACCCTTGTACATATCCTGTACCACTCTTACATACTTCTCTGCCACTCCCGACTTCCTCATACAATACCACAACTCCTCTCCAGGCACTCTGTCATATGCTTTCTCTAAGTCCACAAAGACACAATGCAACTCCTTCTGACCTTTTCTGTACTTCTCCAGCAACACTCTCAGAGCAAACATCACATCTGCAGTGCTCTTTCCTGGCATGAAACCATACTGCTGATCACTAATCATCACCTCCCTTTTTAACCTAGCTTCCACTACTCTTTCCCATAACTTCATGCTGTGACTGATCAGTTTTATCCCTCTGTAGTTACTACAGCTCTGCACATCACCCTTATTCTTAAAAATCGGTACCAAAACACTTTTTCTCCACTCCGCAGGCATCCTATCACTTTCCAAGATTTCATTAAACAATCTGGTTAAAAATTCCACTGCCATTTCTCCTAAACACCTCCAAGCTTCCACAGGTATGTCATCTGGACCAACAGCCTTTCCATTCTTCATCCTCTTCGTAGCTATCCTTACTTCCACCTTGCTAATCCATTGGAATTCCTGATTCACTATTCCCACATTATCCAGCATTCTCTCTCTCTCATTCTCTTCATTCATCAGCCCCTCAAAGTACTCTTTCCATCTGTTCAACACATTCTCCTCGCTAGTGAGTACATTTCCCTCATTATCTTTTATCACCCTTACCTGCTGCACATCTTTCCTAGCTCGGTCCCTCTGTCTAGCCAATTAGCACAGGTCCTCTTCTCCCCCCTTAGTGTCCAACCTTTCATACAACTCTCTATATGCCTTATCCTTGGCCTTTGCCACCTCTCTCTTTACCATGCACCTCATCTCCTTATACTCCTGTCTACTTTCTCCATCTCTCTGACAATCCCACTTCTTATTCGCCAACCTCTTATTCCGTATACTCTCCTGTACTTCCTCATTCCACCACCAGGTCTCCTTGTCCTCCATCCTCTGTCCAGATGTCACACCAAGCACCTTTCTAGCAGTCTCCCTTACTAGCTCTGTTGTAGTTACCCAGCTATTCGGTAACACTTCACTGCCACCCAGTGCCTGTCTTAACTCTTCCCTGAACTCCACCTCACAATCACCCTTTTTCAATTTCTACCATTTGATCCTTGGTGCTGTCCTCACACTCCTCCTCCTCTTCTTGATCACCAATGTCATTCTACAGACCACCATCCTATGCTGCCTAACTACACTTTCCCCTGTCACCACTTTACAATCTCCAGTCTCCTTCAAACTGGCCCTCCTGCATAGGATATAATCCACCTGTGTGCATCTCCCTCCACTCTTGTATGTCATCCTATGCTCCTCCCTCTTGTTAAAACACATATTCACCACAGCCATGTCCATCCTTTTTGCAAAATCCACTACCATCTGACCTTCTACATTCCTTTGTTTAACACCATACCTACCCATCACTTCCTCATTCCCTCTTTTCCTTTCACCAACATTTCCATTGAAATCTGCTCCGATCACCACCCTCTCACCCTTGGGTACAGTCATCACCACTTCATCCAACTCACTCCAAAATTTTTCTTTCTCATCCATCGCACACCTAGCTTGCGGAGCATATGCACGAACAACATTCATCATTACACCATCAATTTCCGGCTTCATAAACATCACTCTATCCGACACTCTTTTCACCTCCAAAACACTATTGGCATACCATTCCTTCAGGATAACCCCTACCCCATTCCCCCTCCCATCCACACCATGATAGAACAATTTGAACCCACCTCCAATACACCTGGCCTTACTTCCCTTCCACCTGGTCTCTTGTACACACAATATATCAACCTTCCTTCTGTCCATCATATCAGCTAGCTCTCTCCCTATACCAGTCATGCTGCCAGCATTCAAAGTTCCTACCCTCACTACCACACTCCTAACCTTTTTCCTCTCTTCCTGCCTTCGGACATGCCTTCCCCCTCTTCTTCTCCTTCTCCTCCTTTGGCCAACAGTAGCCCAATTTCCGCCAGCACCCTGTCGGCTAACAGTAATAACTGGGATCATATCATAAATAATTTGAGGGGTCCCATACAAGGGATAAAGCATTTAGGAGCTGCATCTGTCCATTGATTTTGAAAATGGACAGGGATGAACTTTGTTTTATGTGGATGGGGACTCTATCCCACAGCAGTGGTATCCACTGTGAAATATACCTGTCTCTCCAAACTGCTATGTTGATGCTGTGGAAGAGGATTAGATGGCTAGACTGAGTATTTCTGATGCCATTTGACTTTTTTATATGCAGTAAATCCGTCAGTAATGGGTTGGAGGATGCCTTGATGCCAAACCCAAGTCACCTCTTAGAAGTCTGTAGGATACCAAGTATAGTGAGAGGGCTTTGACTTGGTCCATATAGGACATGCTGTTTAGGCCTTGTATCCTTTTAGTAAGATATCTCCATGGTTATTCCAGTTATTGCATATGTCTGGACCAATGCATGCTAAAGGGGGCATTATATTCAATGACTGCTCTAATAAGAGCAGATTAAAGTGAGACAATGATATCCCTGGATCTAGACACAATCCCTTTGTTTATAAGCTGTACAATCTAGAAGGAATTTCTTACAACAATAGACATGTTGGTCAAAAGTTAGGTTACTGTCCACATAATTTCCAAAATCTTGAACTGGGAAAATTCTTAGTGCATATTGTCAGTGTGGTAGTTCCCTGGAGTAGTTGACTTCCCAAAGGATACAATAATGCATTTTTTGGCATTTAGTTTTGGATCATGATTTTGACACCAGTTATTTATTTAAGACAAACCCTTCAGCAAGATGGCTAAGTCATTTGGGGATTCAATGACTTTTCCTCGCATGCAGTCATCTGCAAACGTAGTCAACCAGAGTCTCTTGTTATTGACTTTTACTTCAAAAATGTAGATGCAAAACAGAATTCCCAACACAGAACCCTAAGTGACTTCACTGGTAACTGAGCGAGTTGGCAATCCAGTGGGGGACATAGGGGTTTACTCACAGTTAATTTAGCTTTTCTACTATACCTGAGTGGGGAATTGTGTCAAACTTTTGCCAGGTCAACATATGTGGTGTGTACCATTTTGCCTTCATCCATTGCTTTGGTGACCTTTTAAAAAATTCACCAGGTTGAGTAAGCATGACCTGCCCTTGAAGAATCCAAACTGAGATGGGTCTAGTGTTTGGAGGTTCCCTGTGTCCTGATTGATAAATTCCATCATACGTCATTCCATGGCTTTGCATATGAGGCTGGTCAGACTTATGGGTTTGTAATTGCCTGGGTTCGTGGAAGATCCTCCTTTATGCAGAGGAATAACTGTAGCAGTTCTCCATTCACTTGTTACAAAACCTGTATGGAGGCTGAGATTGAACAGTGTTTTTAGTGGTGTGGTTAAATCATACTTCATGCTATTTAAGATGCATCCATGGATTCTGTCAGAACCCATCAATGCAGTATTTTTAGCTTTTGTTAGCACTGTTAGTGATTCTACTATGCAAAAGTCAAACAAAAATCATTTGACGAAAGATACCTCAACAGAATGTAGAAAAGGTGTTGTGGAGTCATAGTGCATATGTAAAAATTCACGTAGAGTAACAGACTGTATAGTGTATATAGAAAATAGTAAGTGGGTCTGTGAAATAGTTCTTTATACTGATTTGCTTAAAGCATGCTGTAACATTTCAAAATTATTTTACCAGAATTCACAGATGTATTGGACACAGCACGACACCATTGTTGACTGCATGATTTTTACTGTATGAGTTTGGCCATTATGGATGTGAAAAAATGTACTTTTATGCATTTACACAAGATAAAATGTATTGCCTGTTTAATTCTCCAAGTGTTTTTGGTTTCTAATATCATGATGGGAATGTATCCTATTCTGAAGTCAGGATATGATTTGAGTTCATAAAATTAAAAATTAGAATTGTTTCAGTCTTTGATGTTGCCTCCTTCTTAAATTCGTATCAGGTTACATGTATTGGTAGCATATTTAAATACAGCTGTAAATTCTATTTTTTTATTAGTATTAGAACTGTCTGGATGTCTTTCTCTCACATTGCTCTCATTTCTGCTTGCAAATCTTGTTATTTTATGACTGGGTCTCTTTACATAAGATATTGTAATCACTGGGTGTAGTAATTTCAGTGATACATTTGTCTTTTTGTCATGTACATGACTACTGTATTTGTTTTTCTCATCTGTTTTTCAGACTGTTGGTAATGAGCGATCCCATGTGATATAAATCATCATTTTCTATAATGTTTTGTGATTCATGTTTCCACTGCTTCTCAGCTACTTCTATATTGTAGTGTTTGCACAATTTCCAATGCAACAATCTTGTCACATTATTGTTATTTCCGTATACAGGTCTTCTGCTATGTGTGTATCACCCCCAACAACAAGATGAGTGACTATATTTAGTTCTGTTTTACAGAACCTGCATTTGTCTATTTTTGTCATAATATCATGTGTAGTATTAGAGGAAATATTTGTCTTCTTCTGCAACATTCTGGAGCCATTCATGTTTATAGTCATTTTTCATGGCGCAATGGCCGAATTCAGAAAGGTTTCTTAAATAGCTACATAAAGTCAAAACTATGATGGAGCCAAATTAATTAAGGAATTCACTAAAAAATTCCATCAGTTCATGTAATGACTATCATTATGCAATGGCGGTTGTATAACTTCATTAGCCCAGTGGCAGTAGTATGGACATGCAAGAAAGTAGCAAGGGGAAGGTATGGGCAGGAAAAAAGCTATAGGGATGGAATCAGGGGTAGGCAAGCAAACATAAAAGACAGATACAAAACAACAGGGGAGGTACTGGCACAAATGGAGAGAACAGATGAAGGACAATGGAGAAATGGACCACAAACTTAGCAGGGAAGTAAAACAAAAGAAATTGGGAACACTATGATAGGGGATAGGATGGGGGTGAACATTGACTCCTGTGCCACCCTGTGCCACACCCTGCCAGAGGTAATTCACTCTGTGGCCACCCTCATGACTGGGCCCAGGCAATGGTGACTCACTGATCAGGTCCAAGCAACTGTACAACTCTGACAGTTGCTGGAAGATGCATTTAAGGCTGTCAATGCAGTTGTCCAGACAATGGTACACCAAAGTCCTCACCAGGCCATCAACCTCCTGCTGCATGAGATTTTGTGACCTTCTTGGTTGTACCATCTAATGGGGAGCCTAAAGCCCTGCCCACAGGAGATAGAATGCCAGCAGTTACCATGGAACCCTCCAAGTCACTTCTTGTTGGATGACTTATGTTAACCTGCAGGGAGGCTGCTCTGAAGATACCTGGGGACCCAGAAGGTGATGCCACACCATGTCTACTGCCACAGCAGACACTGCATAAATTACAAGCATAAATGAAGAGAAACAAAACAGCAAACAGCAAAAAATATAAAAAAGGCAGCAGCAATGAGTGAGAAACACAAAAATAAAAGCAATTATCCTAATGCAACACAGTTTTGGCAGAACATTCCTTGATACAGTTAAATGATGTTGATTATGCAATGACAAACAGATTCCAATAAAGCTGTCAGATAAAAGGGTGTAACAGCAGTCAGTATGCTGCCACGGCCCAGACTAAATGTCACCTCACCAGTCTGTAGTTACCTGTGTACCTGTGTTTGCATGCACATATGTGCACATGAGAGTGTGTGTGTGTGTGTGTGTGTGTGTGTGTGTGTGTGTGTGTGTGTGTGTGTGTGTGTGGCATGTGAACAGTGCATAAGTTGCAGAGAATGATCTCATAGGCCATGGAAGCTGGTATGAACAACTCAGGACTCCCTAGCGTTTTTAATCCACCATTGCATCCTTCCTTATTGCATTTTGAACAAGCTTGTGAGGTAGACTTGAGACACTTATTTAGTAGCAAGTTTAAAAGGGATTCACCTTTTAAATTCAACACTTCTAAAACCCAACTTCAATTGTTAGATGACCTATGTAAAATGCCCGTGAGGCTTCTTAAACCTGATAAAGGTGGTGGACTTGTGATTTTTGGTCAGGATATGTACACTGATAAAATGTACACTATCTTAGAATCCCCAGCGTATGCCGAAGCTTCCCTTAATGAGATTCAAGGAGCACATAACAGGTTGAGAGGGTACTTTCGTGATTTATATCTTGAAGGAAAAATCAACTTAGATACTTACAATTATATTGATATAACATTCCCAAAAATACCTGTTATGTTCGGCATACCAAAGGTACACAAAGACCTCTTAAATCCACCGATGAGGGCATTAATTGATGGAAGGTCATCTATGACTTATTCTTGCGCTAAGTTCCTGGATAGTCTATTGTCAAAACACTTAGCTCATTTTTCTCTAATTTGTAAAGACTCATGGAGTTTCTTGGAGGCCATCAACTTACAATCTTTCAACGCTGAGGTTAATTTCCTCACCGTTGATGTTGTTGACTTATACACCTCAATTCCCCACCAAGAGGCCCTTGAATGGACAGCCCTTTTACTAGGAGAATTGGGTGTCTCAAGAAACGAGATTGATGTCATTACGGACTTAATGGATATTGTGTTATCTTCGAACTATTTTATGTTCGACAATAAATACTTTTTGCAAAAACAAGGAGTTGCGATGGGCTCCCCTTGTGGAGCGGTAATAGCAAACTTCTATATGAGTTACTGGGAAAAACACTCAATCTTTTCGTCACCAGAATTAATGGCACCGATTAGATATTATACACGTTATCTTGATGACATTTTTATTTTGTTTGATGGCAATGAGACACAGGCCGACACATTTGTTACCAATATCAATAATACTTCAGAATTTCTTAAATTCACTTATAATTTTTCAACATCCTGTATTGAGTACTTGGATGTTAAATTGATTAAAGATTTCGATACTTGCTCTTTTGTCTCAAGGATACACAGAAAACCGACGTACTGTAATTCATTCTTGCATTTTTCTAGCCACCACCCTATGAAACAGAAAAAAGCTGTAGTAAAGGGACAGCTTGTTAGGGCTGCAAGAATGTCCAGTACGATGGAAATATTTTATGAGGAAAGTGATTTGCTGACGGATATGTTCTTGAAAAGAAAATACCCGTTGGAATTTATCGAAAACATTTTTAAAGAAGTTGAAATGAAGAGAATTAATGGTTTTTATAGTCCAATTTTGTCCACATTGACTATGAACAATACTACAGATAATTCTAGCCTTTTACAACCTATTGGACTAAGTCCAACAGCAGGTGAAAACTTATTGGGGTCTAAAAACCTCCCTGACCCTACACTTTGTTACGTCACTACATACAGTTTTGATTCAGGCCGAATATCAGCTATAATCCGGAAGAATTGGGATTTTATACTAAGTAACCCTATCTTAATTAAAAAATTTGGACAATTTCCTACATTTGTTTTTAGAAGGAACAATAATTTGAAAGAGTTACTACAAAGAGACATCCCGAGTAAATTTTATAACAAGAGATTAGGCATGTACCCATGTGGTTTTTGTAACAGATGTTACAAAACAAAGTCAGGGCAGACATTTACAGTAAAAGGAAAAAAGTTCGACATTAGAAAACCTCTTAATTGTGAAAGCAAGTCCGTGGTTTATATCGCGATCTGCGATTGTTGTCCGTCTTTCTATATAGGAAAGACGGACCGCAGATTACGCGATCGTATGTACGAACACACTTACGCAATCAACAACAGAAATGAAAATAACGCACTTGCTAAACACATTATTGACCAGCCAGGTCATAGCTTTTCATTTATGGCAATTGACCAGATAAAACAACCTGTTAGAGGTGGTCCTTTCAAGTTACTATTGGAAATCTTAGAACTTGAATGGCAGTTCAGGACTGATTCATTTTATTACCCTGGTTTAAATGAAAGTTGCAACATTTTACCAGTGTTGAAATTAAGAAGTTATTTGCGTTAAGCAGTCTAACGAATGCTACCGTTGATTTGTTATATACTTCTTATAAAATTTCTCATAAATTGTTACGTTGCACATTTTCAAGTTGCATTACTTACCTTCATTTAACTGTATTTCTAAATACTCATTTATAGGCAGTTACCATTTTACGTACATGTAACATCAAGGCATTATGTAAGGTTTTTTAGTACACTAAACAACTTCTATAAGCATGTTGATTTTTTTATGTGGTAAAGTACCCCCTAGCAGGAAAGCGTATTTATATGTGTTTTAAACCATTATTATTAGTTTTTATTGAAATACTCTAATTATATGCTTGTGTATTCTTTTTTAATTGAATGCTTTTTTATCTTAACACATTTTGTAGCACGAGTTAAAATAGCTGAATTTTTTAACTTTGTCTATGACACACCTTTTTTCCTGACATCACTTCCTACAAAGCACTTTAAAAGAAAAAGTAATTTAATATTGTTTTATTCTCTGATGAAGCCGAGTTTTTACAAGGCGAAAACGTTTATTAATAAATTTCACGTTAAGAATCTTTATTGGAGCAGGTTTCAGTTATTTGCAACTGCTTTCTTGTCTGGAGCAGGGTATCCGTAGCACTTTTGTGCGTTTACATTTGGTTCGTGATTTTGGTGTTTACAATGAACAACTCAGGAGCCAGATATGCTATAACCAAAGGAGGTTCCACCAGGTGGCAGACATAGCCTACCAGACAGTTTCATAAATAACATTATGCTGACTATACCTTGGGGAAATAGAAATGAAAATGTCATAAATATGGGGAAAGACACCTGGTGATAGTAGTGTACTATACAACATGACAACCACCAGTCCATGGCATCATTCACTACCCTGACAAGGCAGTGCCATATACACTTTTGTACTGAATAACTTCATAACAACAGGTGATCCCAGTGGTCCCTATATAGGAAATACAGAAACAAGTTCATCTCCTTCCTGCACTATGTGGGAACTCTTCTATACATCCTTAGAAACCTTTTCACTTCATGGGTTGCAACCTACAGGAAAATGGGAACAGATTTTCAATGATGCATGCTGCTGGTATCACATGACATGCATTGATAAGCAGCAGGTCAACACTGCAGCACCCAGTGCCATCATATCAAACAAAGTGCCAGGGTGGAGCTTGGGGAGGAGAAAGTCACACTGGCCTAAATATAGTCTGTACAACCCACTTCCCTATCCATCATCACACTGTAGTACATTTAGGGGCCGTGTGGCTGCTTAATAAACAAACAGACCTGTAAGGCTCATGAACCTGCCCATGCATGTGCATTGTGCTGCATATCATTTATGCAGAGTACTTTCAGGCACGAGTCTCATTGCCATACCTCTCAACTGTCCAATGTCTAGATTTTTGAATCATATTTTTGGTCCATTTCTCATAAAATTGTAGTTTTCTGGTAAATCACTAGGAAATCATTGAGGACTGAAGTCAGAAAACAATGGCAGACATTTGATTTTTGAACTTTATAGCCTTCAGAAAATTCTATCAACTTTCTAAGCTTGTTAGAGCAATATTTAAAAAGTGACCTTACTTTTGGGCTTCTGCCCCCCCCATTATTTGTGGCTTTGTCCAGAGTTCTTGCTCTAAGAGGATGAGAGGTATGCTCATTGCCCAGTCCAGGGCCAGTACACATTGTGTTAAAAATTACCTCATTAGTATAATTTTATTCTATGAGCCTTGAAACTGCACAATAAAAACAACTATGGCCATTGCAATGATAATCATGCTTTGGAATTTTTTAGAAAACAACTGGACAACAGTGGATACTGCAAGAGCTGCTAAAGAGAGTAAAGACCAATCTGTAGCTTCTTTGTCAAGGATACTTGTAATAGTGGTACATAAGGAGACTATGTGATTGGAAGCAATACTATCTGGCTATTATTTCAGAGAAGTTACTCCATATCTGCCTATTGACAGGACATTATGATTACTGATATGGCCATATGCAGGTACTGGGATTGAGTGCATGAAAGTGGGGAGGGGTCTATAGCCACCTGCATACAGCTGTATGAGGTAGGCAGGGTGGGTTGCAATAATAAATGCCTAGGACATGGGCTAAAGTATGAGCATATGTGGCCCACCTAAGTGTGGGTAGACAGAAATGTATTGTAATGCATATTGTCTGTGTATTTGTATCATACATGGAATATACTGGACAAAGTGATATAGGACCAGAAAACAGGTTAACAGATAATGGCCTGTTTAAAATATCTGGAGCATTTTATGGCCATGCTTTCTTGGGCACAGATATGAATAGGCTGCTGACAGGGCACGTGCCACTTATAAGTCTTTCTCCATTCTGCCTAACTTGGATGCTACACGGATCTAGCTTATAGTAATGGGTTATAGTAGGTGTTGGACCTTATGGCAGCATAGCACCACATGTCTATGTGCACATCACATAAGGTACTGCATACATGACATGGCGTTTCACTGAACATAGCTCAATGTCCACATATACCGGTTGTGGCACTGTACAAAAGAGAAAAAGCAGCTACAGAGTTCTCCCAGGCAGAGACAGGAGTGCTATTGCAGGCCTTCCATTAGCATGCATGAGAAATACAAGAAACTAATAAAAGTGACCAGGCCTTCTATGATCATGTGTGGCAAAAAATGGTGGCAGGTGTGAATGCTAGTGTGACCACAGCAGGACAGTCCATCAGGATGGTAAAGGGTCACTGAAATGATGTCTCATTTCTTCCAGACGGCTAACATCATTTCACGCAAAAGGATTCATAGGATCATAGGAGGTTACTAGGCTATTGGCACTGAGGCCTTTATAAGCCTAGCGAAGAGTTTAGCCCTTGTTTAGACAAATCAGCATCCAATGCCCCTGTCCAGCAGGGACATGGGTGGAATCCCAGGGGTATATTTTCTGTTTCCCATCCGGTTATCCAGGTTGCTCTTAAAAAGGGTAAAGAGGTGCTCTGCTTGATGTGGAAAGGAAGTCTATTCCATAGATCAGGAAGTCTCTGGAACACAAATCTGTCCCACCAACAAGTCTTGTTGATGTCACAGACCAGGCTGAGGCCACACATGAGGGTTACTCAAGTGGAGCTTGATTTCCGGATATGCAGCAATTCCATCAAGGTGGGGTCCATGATCACCTGGTATGCCAGACAGAGGTCACCTCTGAGGAGTCTGTATGAAACTGAGTAGAGGGGTAGGGCTTTTAGCCTATCTGTGTATGGTAGATGTTTGAGGCCCTGGATTCTCTTGGTGAGGAAACTCTGTGGTATCTCCAGCTGCTGCATGTGCTTTGCAAGGTACATGGTGCTTTGTACTCAATAATGGACCTTATAAGGAAAGAATACAGAGATATTTTGACCTCCTTGTCCCTGGATGAGATACCCTTACTTATAAGGTGGGATATGTAGAAGGCTTTCCATACCATAGAATAACATGGTGGTCAAAATCAGGTTGCAATCAGCCTGGGTGCCCAAATCCCTCACGCTGACTGAGTGCTTAGGATGTTGTCATTAATGTGATAATTTGTGGGGACGTCACTCTCCTCAAAGGGGATGATGATGATGCATTTTTTGATATTCAGCTTGAGGCCATGTTTCTGTCACCAGTCATTTATCTGAGTGAGACCCTCTTGAAGGATGTCCACATCACTAGGGGAATTCATGACAGCACACAGCTTGCAGTCATCTGCAAACTTGGTCATCCATAGCCCGCTGGGCTTCGTCTGCACCTCAGAAATGTATATCTGAAATAACAGAGACCCCAAGACTGAACCTTGGGTACGCCGCTTGTTACGGGTCTCATGCTTGAGGTGGCTTCCCCTATTTTGACTACATGTTTTTTATCAGTGCGCCACTTTGCTACCCATCTGGTAACATATGGAATGATGCCTAGTTGAGAGAGTTTATCTATTATGCCTGAATGGGTAATAGTGTCAAAGGCTTTGGCCAGGTCAAGATAGGCAGTGTTCACCATCTTCCCCTCGTCCATGGCTTTGGTTACTGTCTCAAAGAAGTCAACCAAATTTAGCAGACATGACCTCCTCTTGACAAAGCCAAACTGTGTGGGATCAAGTGTTTGGAGGTTGCCAATGTCCTTGTTAATGAGGTCCATGATAATCCATTCCATGGCCTTGTAGATCAGACTAGTTAGGCTGGTAGGTCTATAATTTCCCGGATTGGTGAATGCTCCACCTTTGTGTAAAGGGATGACAGTGGCTGTCCTCCACTCAGCTGGGATGAAGCCAGTACTCAGGCTTTAGTTGAATAGGTTGCCTAATGGTGCTGCAAGTTCCTGCCTGAGTTCAAATAGGATGAAGCCTCAGATGTTATCGGGTCCCATGGAGGTTGTATTTTTTGCCTTTGAGAGAGCACTGATGACCTGTTCCCTAGATATAAGGGGAAGGGAGCAGGTACTGGAGATGTCCTGATTTACTGATGGGGGGACAGAGGGGTAAAGTTTTCACTGAATCTGTCAGCCAGCAAGTTTGCTATATCTACGGCATTTGTATATGTGGTGTCCTTGACCACCAGTTCTGAACAGATCTGGGTGCTTCCTTTGAGGTTGCAGACATATGTGAAGAAGGCCTTATGATTGTCTCTAGTAGATGTAGCCAATTTGGACGCAAAGTTTGCTTTGGATGATTTCACTAGTCCTCTTATTTGCTTGTTCAGGCTAAGGACACATTGCTTCCAATTGGGCACCTGCTCCTTCTTGGTCTTGGACAGCAATTTCTTTCCTTTTGTAATAGAGTTTATTTATTGCAGATGTCCACCAGACAGGTTTACTCTTCCTTACCACAGATGGGGTGGGGGGGGGGGTTAATATCACAAGCCATTCTGACTGCAAATTAATAGTTTTTGCTGTGCCTGTCTGAGGAGGCAGAATGAATTTTGATACTAGGCAGGGGACTAGAAGTGGGAGCTGATTAGAATGCACTTTTTCACATCATTGTCAGAAACACACTAGACTGTTATTACCTTATGTTAGTAACATAGTTTAGGGGGTCTATATTAAAACACTGAACGTTCAAAATTTCGAGTGTTCTAATATTGAACCCTATGAATCGAAAATTTAAAACATCAAACATACAGAACAGAGAATTTTTTTCCTAGGGAAAAAATTTGCTGTTCCAAAACACATACATGCAACACAAGCACACCAAACAAACAGCATTCCACACACATATACCTAAACTCTTACATCTAACCCTACACTAAACTATACATACACCACTAACTATCCACTTACCTTAACCCAAACCCTAACCCTAAGGTCTGTCACTATTGCATAGTTACCTCACCCGTGCCCTAACCCTAACCCACCTACCCCACCCTAACCCTCACATCCACACATTCGCACACTTACCTGACCCGCGCCCTAACCCTAACTCACCTAACCCTCCCTAACCCTCACATCCACACAATCGCACACTTACCTGAACCCGACCCGTAACTTTCCACCACAGTGCTGAAAATACAGAAGCAACACAAACGGACAACCGAATTCTTTCCCTAGGAAAATTTAGTTTTCTGTTTCTTCGATATTTTCTGCATTCGCTGAAAACGGGTCAATATTAGAACACTCGAAATTTTGAACATTCAGTGTTCTAATATAGACCCTAGTTTAGGAGCAAGCATTTGTCGTAAGCAGAAGGATGGACAACAATGCCATATCTCTTCTACAAATATATATGGAATACAAAACATAGACATGATGGCATACCACTTAAGACACATGTGTTTCCCTTCTTCACAATCTGTATGTAATAATGTTGGCCCAGTAGTGGGTTATAGGATTGCCACTTACTTGTACTATCATATGCAGGTGTTCATCTGACTCTTTTCACAGACTCTGCAGTTATGGGGCCCTCCAGCAACAACTGAGCATGCCTGATGTTGGTGCATTAGACAATGAAATGGCCTTATACTAGCATAGTCAGAAGGAATAGTGCCACTGCTAACAGCTGTGGAAGGCAGACACACATACAGTACACTACCACTGGCAATCAGTAATATAGTTATGTTGCCAATGGAACCTACTACCATTTCACAAGAACCCATGGAAGGACAGGTTATGTCCATCAGGAGGCATGTTCTTTCCCTACAGTGGGTGATAGTGCTTCCACAGAACATGGAGGCATGTGTTGGGAGACGAAGACCAGTACCAATCTCACCTTGCTTCCTGCTGAATAACCAAGATAGGTGACACAATAGGCATTACGCAACATATGTGCATGGCAGTCATCCAGGCACACATAGATGTCACCATCACCATGTCTGAGATGATGGTGTACTACGCAGCCTATGTGATGAGATGTTTGAGTGCTTCCAATACATGTTCCATCTCATGGGGATGTTGAGTTGTTCTACTAACTCTACACACCAGGGTTGTCATCCATTGGTCTCCACTATGGATACACTTCATACGTCAGATAGGTCACATTCATGTACTGGTATCTTCTCCATCCTATTCATTTGTGGGGTGCCTGGTGATTCACAGCAAGGGCACCCATGAAGATATGGAGTATGTAGTAGTCAGGCACAGGTAATGGACAGGGGTCACAGTCTAATCATTCACTATCTAGCAGATGTTGGTGCCAGCACCATTCAGTGGAAGGGACAAACCCATGAATGGGTCCATCTACAGTGTGCAGCCTTCCCACTTAAGGTCCCTCAAAACCTATCACACACACATGCACACAGTGCAGTCACATCTGCATGAGCTGTGGCCCTCAACACACACATTATAAATACTTCCTTAAGACTGCTGGACAACTACTTCACTCAGAAAGCACCACCCCCTGCCTATACCACATATTCAGCACTGCCCAGTCCCCTGGCCATATCACATGCTCACAAACACATCATTAGTAACCCCCACCCCACCTCTATGCCCACTGCTGGTTCCTGTCACTGTGCCCCTCCCCACCTGTGCATATGATGACTACTGTGCCCCACCCTCACAGCTTTGCTATACAGTTAGGTAATGTCTGAAGCACAACACAGCCAGTCAGTGTACTGTACAGCATAGCCAGGGTGAAATACTGCATGCATCAGTTTTAATCACTGTTATGTCTAATAGCTGTGAAGCTGACTCTGACTCTTTACTACAGCTGCATCATATTGTACCAGCTCTGCCTTGCATGGTCTTCATCTATAGCTAATTCCTCTAATGGCCCCTCAGTTGGCACCCCTACTGCTTCTGGCTCTAGTCTATCTGGTCCTGCAATGGCAATCACCTGCCCCTCTCTAGACTATCATGTTGTGCAGCAGTGTACACACAGCAAATATCTTGTGGCAAGTCTCTGAAGCATACTGCAGCACACCACCAGAGTATCTAGGCAACTTAAATGGGCCTTCATCAACACAAAGACATGCTCAGTGATGTTTCGGTTCTGTGACAGTGCAAAGCTGTTTGTTGTCTCTCCCATGCCCTGTGGGTTTCACATTGGAGTCATTAGCTATGGCCCCAGGGCATATCTAGCATCACAAATAAGATGCCCTCCCTGTGGAAAGTCACCCCACACAAATCACTGATATAGATCTGATGTGTGCCAGACACTGAAACTGAGGAAACTGCCTGTATGCCACACAGACACATCATATATGATACCCTGTGCTTTGCACACCAACTAGCAGTTGATGTAATTGAAATGCTTCCAGTTGACATAACATTGTCCATGACAACCGGACAGGACCTTGATAGCAATATGGGTGCAATCTATGCTTAATAAAACATCAGAAAAAGGAGCTATTTTGTAGATTGCATGTATTACTTCTCTCCTCTGTGACCCTTGGGAACCATGTGTGCTTCTCAATATGCTGTAGCTTCACATCAAGGAAATAGTGTAGTATCATTATACAGATACCTGAGATACACCCACCATGCCCCTGATGGTGACGGGAAGGTCTCTGTAGCAAAAATAGTCAGAGCTACACATCCCTTATGTTCACAGGGATCAATACTTCACTCATTCCATGAGATTCCATGTGAGAACAGCACAATTTTACAAACTCTTGTACAGTATCTCTGTCCACAAGAAAGTGGTCAATCATGTCCCTGTCATGGAGGAAATGGTATATTAGGTGCAGTCAGATAATATTGTTATGTGGAGAGTAATGGTGCACCTCATAACAGAAAATGGCTGTGAGAATGGTCTCTAATGTATGCTGCTTGACTATGACAGCTGATATTCCTAGCATTCATTCATAAATTAATTGTTCCACTGTATTTGACATTCATCAGCCCTATCATTGAGTATAATACCCTCTTTGGTATGTACCTAACCAGGCATATCCAACAACTGGAACATCCAAAGAAGTTCCTCACTAAAATACAATTAAGTAACATATCCTATGCAGACTACCTCAAGGCACTATCCCTGTATTCTGTCTCCTACAGGCTGTTAAGAGATCTATGTCTGGCACACAAAGCATTGTCAAATGCCACTCTGATGGACCTCCTACATATCTGCAAAACAAATAGCACCAGAATTCCCTGTTCTAAAGATTGAAACCTGGCCTGTGATTTAAATAGGATTTGCTGGAAAGACGGTATGTATCCCAGATGCTACCCTTTCTCTGGAACAGGGTCCCCATCCATGTGAAGCAGAATTCTTCCCTAACCTAATTCAAATGTAACGTGGACAGTTAGATTGAGAACAGGAAATTCAGTTCTGGTCTCTAGTGGACACAGGCAGCCTGTAAATGGTTCATCTCTCAGGCCCCTGCTTGTAAATGTTTCATGTCTCAAGCTCCTGCTTACATTTATCAAGGGTACCAGAACTTGGATTTGGGATGCTTGGATAGACTAAAAAGGCCATTATGGTCATTAGCCTACTAAACACCTATGAACCAATGAACCATTGTAATGCTGTCTCTCTCCCTGCTCACCAAGACATGCTGGTATACAAACTTATTGGAAGATACAGCTGAGTGCGTAATTTGTATAGACTTCTGAATCATTTCGCCATATTCTATAACCTCATCTGCATTTGTATTTGGGCTCATTAGAATAATGGTGCTCATTTCTATGTCATTACATAGCTATTAGCATGTGATGCTGATCAGAGCAGAATCAAAAAGTAGGTGACATAGGCAGTCGCCTAGGGCCCCATGAAGGCTAGGAGCCCCAAATGGGAAACATTTAAAAATGTATTTTATTTCTGTAACATTTATTTATTCATTTATTTGGAATTCAGATTATGATCCAATGATTCCGAACCATTGCATGCACCGCATATGGTTCAATGTGCACAGGCTTGCAACATTTTCAGGGGTATCGGTGGTTGACTTGGCTTCTTCCACTCTGTTAGGAGTGTGAGGGCACATTTCTAGTAGAGATGCTTTTGTTTTCCTCCCCCAGTCATCAGACTAAGCACCAGTAAAATAGTGCATTGTTCTGCCTCCCCCAATCACAACGGGCTTAATAATTCAGACAGCTCAGCAGCAGGTCATGGGTGCAGTAACAGGTTTAACAATCTGTTAAACCATACTTTATTTTACTGCTGCTGTGAATCCTGATTGGAGTCTTCATCCTTTGCAACCCCTCCTGAAGAATGTTAATTAAAAAAAAAGAGTTCACTGGTAGCCAGTTTGCCTGCTGCATTAACTCCCTGTCCCAACTTTGAGTTTGCCATCCCAGATGAGTGGAATGGATGTTATGGACTGAACAAGGACATAGTAAGGTAAGTCTCTCACTAAGGTGGAGAGTATTGAATTGGCCGGTTTGCTATAGTGTGTGTGTGTGTGTGTGTGTGTGTGTGTGTGTGTGTGTGTGTGTGTGTGTGTGTGTGTGTGTGTGTGTGTGTGTGTGTGTGTGTCTGTGTGTGTGTGTGTGTGTGTGAATGGTCAATAAAGAGTGAGTAATGAGCTGCAAAAAAGCACATAGGATCATAGGAGGTTACTAGGCTGATAGCTCTAGGGCCCTTACAAGCTTAGCCAAGAGTTTATCCCCAAAAAGAAACCTCAGTCAGCACCTGGCACACCTGTCAGTGAGGTACACAGGTGGAACCCATGGGACAGATTTGTGGTTTTCCATCCACTCATCAAGGTTGCTCTTGAAGAGGGTCAGTGAGATATTCTGTTTGATGTGTATGGGAAGTCTATTCCAGAGACGGGACAGTCTCTGGGAGACAAACCTGTCTCTCTAGCAGGTTTTGTTGATGTCACATATTAGATTCATGCCTTTCAAGCTAGTAATGCACAAGGAGCTAAACTTGCAGATATGGAGCATCTCTAGTAGGGCAGGGTTCGAGATTACCTTGCAGGCGAGACACAGAGCACCCCTGAGCAATCTACATGATACCAAGTAGAGTGATGCTGATTTGAGCCTGTCCACATAGGACAGGTGCTGGAGCCCATGGATTCTCTTTGTGAGGTATTTCTGTGGACTTTACAATTGGTGCAGATGTTTGCATTGGTACATACCAAATGTAGTGATGTACTCAATTATTGGTCTAATGAGGGAGGAAAACAGATACGTAATAACCTCATTTTTTCTGGATGCAATCCCTTTACTTATGAGATGAAATAAATAAATTGCTTTTATGACCACTGCCCTACATGATGGTCAAATGTGAGATTGTTGTTAACCTGAGTACCCAGGTCTCCCAACACAGGTTGTGCACTTAGGGGGTTGCAGTTGATGTGGTGATCAGTAGGGGCCGTTTTTTTGCCGAATGGTATGATGACACTTTTTTTTTGCATTTAGCTTGAGGCCATGACTTTGGCACTAGTCGTTAATTGTTGTGAGACGCTCTTGCAGTATGTTAACATCATATGGGGAGTCAATGACAGCACCCAACTTACAGTCATCCACAAACTTGGTCAGCCACAGGCGTTTTGTCTTTGCTTGGACCGCTGAGAAGTAGATGCCAAACAGTAGGGGTCCCAAGACAGATCCCTGGGGAACTCCTCTAGTGACAGGTGTGCTATCAGAAGTGGAGGCACCTATTTTGACCTTATGGATCCTGTCGGTGAACCAGTTGGCCACCCACCTGATGAGATAGGGTTTTATGCCAAGTTATGCTAGCTTTTCAATGATGCCCAAGTGGGGGATTGTGTCAAAGGCCTTGGCTAAGTCAAGGTAAGTTGTATGTACTAACTTTCCCTCATCCAGTGCCTTGTTGACAGTCTCAAAGAAGTCAACCAGGTTCAACAGGCAAGATTTGCCCTTGACGAATCCAAACTGGGTGGGGTCAAGTGCTTGGAGATTGCCTATGTCCTTGTTTATGAGACCCATAATAATAATAATAACAATAATACACTCCATGGCTTTACAGATCAGACTTGTCAAGCTAATGGCGTGAGAGTTTCCAGGGTCAGTAGTAGCACCACCTTTGTGCAAGGGGATGACAATGGCAGTCTCCTCTCTGCTGGAATGAAGCCTGTACTTAGGCTGTGGTTGAATAGAGTGCTCAATGGCAAAGCTAGTTCTTGCTGGAGATGGTGCAGAATACAGCCTCAGATAATATCAGGTCCCATGGAAGCACTGTTCTTTGCCTTGGATATGGTCTTTAACACTTGATTTATGGACATGTGAGATGTGGGAGAATTATCGGGGATGCCAAAAGGGTTTTTGGGGTGACAGGAGGTGAAGTTTCGCTGAACTTCTATCTGCTAGCAGGTTAGCTAAGTCAACAGGATCAGTGTAAGTGATACCATTAAGTGCTAATTCATAACAAACCTGGGATTTTCCATGGAGGTTCCTGACATAACTGAAGATGGCTTTGTGGTTTCCCATTGTTTTGGAGGCTAGTTTTGATTCATAATTCACTTTGGAGGTTTCGGTAGTGATCTAATTTGCTTGTTGTGGCTAAGGAGGGAGTTTTTTCAATTTGAAATTTGTTCCTTTTTACCCTTGGACAACAGTTTCTTCATTTGGTTGTAAAGCCTGTTGATACAGGATGTCTACCAGACAGGTTTGTGTTTTTTCTTGAGAAACAGGTTTTAGTTCTGTTGGGTATGGCTGAGTCCATGCAGTTGTACAGGTGCTTGTATACTGCATTGGTGTACTGTTCAGCATAGTTGCCTGCATCCTTTGAGGAGGATGGTGGTGTGAAGCTAGTCCATTTTTGAGAAGTTTTTTAGCCTGATTGCATCTGGGTGGAGGGGTTGGGTGGGATAGAAACTTCGAATGAGACATACTGATGATCTGATCTCATCAGGGAAGAATATACTATGGGAGTGGTCCAGCAGTCGCCCATGTTGGTGAGAACCAAGTCCAAACTGTTATCTCCCCTGTGTGGGATGAAATGAGCTGGTCTATTGCGTTAGAAGTGATGAAGTCAAGGAATCATTGGGAGAGTGCATTAATGCAGGAATAGTTCACCCAGTCTATGGTGAGGTAGTTGAAGTCACCAAGGATCAGGATATTAGGGAGGTATCTTGATAGATTCAAGTAGATCCAGGTAGGAGGAGTGGTGTCCTGAGTCATGGAAGGGGGGGTCTATAGCTGACTATAACTTGGATGGGTGTCTTGCCAACTGTCAGCTGCACGTGGAGTTCAAGTACATCATGCTAGCAAACCAGTCTGGAGGTGGGCCTGTCCTTAATGAAGATAGAGACTCTTCCACCCTTAGTCTTCTCAACCTCATTTTGAGGTTGAAATGTGAGGAATGAGGTATAGCCTGGTAAGGTAGGGGTGCTCTCCGCAGCTCTGAACCAAATTTCCATGACTGCACAGATGTCGGCATCTTCCACTGTGAGGAGAGCTGCCAGTGAGTGCATTGTCAACTTAAGGCTCCTAGGGTTAAGCAACATGACCTTCAGTTTGCTTTTCACAGATATTTATGTTGGAATATTTGTCTTTGGGACATTGCCTAAAAAGGCACAATAGCAGAGGCAAGAACCTTGGCCAGGATCTGGAATCCCAGAAGTAACAGGTGGAGGCCATCTCTGGCAAAGCATCGAGGCCTGTCAACCATGTCATCCCAGGCAGACAGATACAGGATCCCCTTGGAATGACACCAGAAACTAAGCCAATTATTGAAGTCAATTATTTTTTGTTGGTATTGTGGTATCATTCTTGGTGAAGGTAGGATGCTGCTTAGGGCTAAGGTCATACCTGCCTGTGACATCATACTCTGAGAGCTCAATCATGTCTCTCTTCTTATAGTCCAGGGAGGTACGTCTCAAGTCATTCACACCAACATGGGCAATGACAGAGTCACACTTGCACTTGTTGTGGAGAGACTTAAGTGTGTGCATGATGTGGCAGATTCTGGCACCAGAGAGACAACTAAATGTGACCTTATCCTTGTCGAACCTGGTGTGGGGGACATCTGTGTGTCTCATAACTGAGTAACCAATGACTAGTATATTTGGTTTATTGATATGACTTGTGGGCTGTGTTGGTTTATTGTTTTGCCTTATGGGCTATGTTTGTGAGACACTGGTGTGTTGTCTGCTGTATGTGTTGTGGGAGGTCATCAACTGTCTATGGTTTTTGCAGGAGTGTGAGTCTGTTAATAATACAGATTTGAGTTTTATACTTCAGATCCTTCAGAAAAAATGTGTTAACATTAATCCTGTTATTTTAGCAATTTTCTAATTTAATAAGAGGAGTAGTTAAAGTTTTTTTCCATTTTTGGGCCTTTCTCCCCCCATTATTTTAGACGTCTAGATTTTGAGGATGAATAGTGAATTGGCTGGTTAGTCATTTTGTGTGTGTGTGTGTGTGCGTGTGTGTGTGTGTGTGTGTGTGTGTGTGTGTGTGTGTGTGTGTGTGTGTGTGTGTGTGTGTGTAAGTAAAAGGGAGGAAGGTGTTTGTGTGTAAAAGGGGGGTAGGGTGCATAATCATACCTCTCAACTGTCTAGATTTTCAACTCATATTTTTGGTCAATTTCTCTTAAAATTGTAGTTTTCTGGCAAACCACTGTGAAATAAAGTCAGAAAATAATAGCAGACTTTTTATTTTCAGACTTCATATCCTTTAGAAAAATGCATACTAACACAAATCTTGTTATCCTAGCAATTTTCTAAGTTCATAAGAGCAATATTTATAATCTGTCCCCATTTATTTTAGACTTTGTCCAGATTTCGTGCATTAAGAGGCTGAGGTGTGTGTGTGTGTGTGTGTGTGTGTGTGTGTGTGCGTGCGTGCGTGCGTGCGTGTGTGTGTGTGTGTGTGTGTGTGTGTGTGTGTGTGTGTGTGTGTGTGAAATACCCTTGCTAGGGTTAGCAGGTGGTTAGTATGGATTGCTGCAGTCCTGAGTATGTCCTCCTTTGAATGAGATGCCTAGTAACTACGAAACTGTTAGTTTGCCATCCATTCCCTATTGTAATATTACCAGATTACCATTTTTTTTAATACAACATAGGCAATGTATTTTTCAAGGCAGCAAGCACTGAATTTGTCGATAAAACACTGAAATATAAAGTTGCTTGCTAGCAGCAAGCTCTTCATTACTTACAGATCTCTTTAATGTGGAATTATCCAGATGAGTTTTACTTCTGCAGAGATTGTGAATACTGACTGATATTGGTGGGTTGTAATGACAAAAGTTTAAGTGAAGTTCTACAGTTGAAATGTTCTGAATTGGGCAGTTTTGTTATTATTGGCTCATATGTTTTGTTTCATTGCTTACTAGAAACGTGCATCAAACTATAAATTTAAAACACGTTGTAACAAGTGGTGTTCTATTATACACTCAGGAAGGTGAATCAAAGAACTCTTGCATGTTTGCATGGTCCTAAAAATGCATGCAAGAGGTCTATGATTTGAAAACAGACCAAAGGTAAACTTAATCCACCACTGACCAGATGCATTTTCTTTGAATGTGGGTTTCAAAGGTGTTTTGGCAAATGTAAGTTTCAAAGGCAGCGAAGTTTTTAATGCTGTCTGTTTTCATTGTTAGAATGTATTGCTTTGTTTAGCAAATGTCTATCAGTGTTTGTGCTATAAAATTTGAAATAAATGTTTTAAATTAAATTTAAATATATGTAATCATTGTAGAAATAAAGCAGGAAATAGTATCCATACCAACAGTTTTAAACAGTGTTTATGGTAACTGGGGAGAAATGGCCAAATAATGGGACCCTGTAATGACTGTGTGGCGGCTATGGGGGCTGAATATGGGGGTGGCACCAATTCATTATCCTCCCTAGGGCCCCATTTGAACTTGATCTGGCTCTGATGCTGATCATGCAGTTTTGCTTGCTTGTATGATAGCACTGCCTGTGTCCAGTAAGTCCACCCTGCATGCTATCACTCTTCATGCAGTTTTGCCTGAACACCTTCTACATTTTGTTTTTTAATCATGACCAATATTCCTATAGCATTTTGTTGTATGGTTTTATGGCTGGGTGTACATGGAACTGTACTGCTTCTCATATGACACTAGATTTCCTTCATATTTAGGATTTGCAAAGTTCACTTTAATCTTTGCTGCTCCATTCATTTATTCTTTCAATGTTCATTTGAAAGAATAATCTTAGTGAGTGGAGCAGCAAATATTATAGCAAACTCCTTAACCATATGTAGGGGCAACAATTTGCATTAATTCTTCCTGATCTGCAATGCATAATTTTTTACCTCCAAGCATTAAAATCATAGAACTATCCTGCAAAACCCTTTAAGTGTGTTTCTTTTATTTTTTCAACATCGTTATTTAAAGAAAGTGGGCACAAATCTGTATCTATTAAACATCTGATTCAGTTGTTTGTTTTTTACTTCTGACAAGAGTTCTTATGGGTTACTCAAATGACTGGGTTGTTTTTGAGATGTACAATTTACACAGCTTTGACTGCAATCCTGGTTACTTTCGTCAAATTTAAGAATGTCTGGTGATGGTTTGCTAGGCCAATGAATTTAAAGACATTCCATAGATTAAAACAAAATTTTAGCAAGGAGCATTTCTGAGATTTTTTTTTTTTCAAATTTCTTTTGTTAGACAGGAACATTAGTTATGTTATAATATGTTGAGTGTAATGTTAAGGAATGCTACTGTAGCCCCAGGAATCAATGACCACATTAGTATAAAACCTGAATTAAAGTATAGGGCATCCAGACTTTAACTTTTTCTGGTTTTGCTTCTAACAAATTTTCTTAAATCATTCCTTTAAATATATTGTTTGTTTGCAGTATAACTTATTATGACATATATTTTGTTCAATCTGTTAGTATTTAAATTTATGATAGTTTGTTTGTTAGTCAAGGTTTTATGTTTAACAGGTATTTCCACTTTAAGAACTTGTTCACTGCAATTAATGGGGATTAGTGTAAGTATAAAAGTGTAGAATTTCAATTCTCATTGTTCTGATGAAGTCTTATAATGAAAGTGCTTTACCTTTTTACCTGGAGTACATTTTATTGTGGCTTTGTGCCTTTGTGACTTTTTATACTGTATATTTTACACATTAAATGTTGGATTTTACTTCTTGGTCGTAGGATTATTGGCTTCAGAGTGGTATATTTTTTATCTTATTGGTGGCGTTTTACCACTCCAACACCGTTTTTTCATTTTTTTAGGTTTTTTTGGGGGAGTGTTGCAGCCTCCTAGACCTCTGCACCTTCAATATGGAAGGGAACGGACTGTCTCTGGTATATGAAGATGAATTGCATTCTTTACCTTTTCCCTGTGGGCAGCAGGGGATGACACTGGTGACAGTATGCTGCAGTTGATTTTAAACCTTACAAAGTATCGGAACTTCAAGAGGCAGTTTTTAAACTTCAAAATCCTTTTCACTTTTGTGTTCTGAAGGAGCAAATGCATGCCTTCAGGGAGATATGAGGGAGGTTCCACTTCCAGTGAGCTGTAAAGCAAACCAAGGCTCTTGGAGCTCTGAAAACTTGTTGGAAATGCCGGTAAACATTAATTTGGCTACAACAAGGGTTGTGAGCCAAGGACCTATTCATGCACATAATCGATTAAAGGATTGGGTTAAGAACAACCATATTTTCTTCAGGAACAACTCGGCTGTTGAGCAGGACAGTACAGATTCGAGGTTAGTCACATTAGAGTACAAACTACACAAAGTACATGGTCTACAATGTGACAATGCCTATTTAAAAGAATGTATAGCAAAGAGTCGGGTACCAAAGGGACTGCGTGTTTTTAGGTTCCCTAATGGAATTAAAAAAGGGCAACCTGAGTGTGATGAACTCTTACAGATGTTCGATAGGCACGGAATTGAGTTAATGGATTTTATTTTAAAAATCAATAACAAAAGGATTGATGAACTTTTGAAAGAGATTGATGTACATAATAACTGTATTTTGAATGATGCTAGTTTTGTTAAATATACCCATAGGTATAATTGTATTTTTGACAAGGTTGAAAATGATGTAGGGGCAAACATTAAAAGGAAGAAAAGGAAATTGTTGAGGGATGAAAATGAGTATAAACATAATTTAGCATACCCACTCCCAAAAGCATATACTGAAGGGGAAGAAGCTATCAACAGTCACCAGAACAAGGAGGGTGCTAACAACAGGTTATTACCTGGTGCTAGACAGGCTGTTAGAGAAAACTCCTACGAATCAGAGTACCCCACCCCAAGAAGGTCATAAAGACTACAAAATAAAAATAACTACAGGGGTGACAACAATATTTTTTTCAGGACCAACAGGAGGGGGAACAAGGAACAGCTACAGGAACCAATCTACTTGGAGGAAGAACAGTTACCACCAGTCTTAGGTAACTTTAGTGACCTAAGGCTTGGGACCCATGAGGAAATTACTTTTAAACAAGATGGATTGTTGTTCACGTATAGGGGGTTTAACATCTTTAATTACGCAGGAAACAAGATAAGTAAAGACCTATTCCATTTGGTGATGAGGGATATACAATTCATACCCTCTATTAAGGAGAATGTGAGTAACACCCTAAATGAACTAAAAATTTTTGTAAGAAAGATGAATTTAAAGTTTTTGCATAAGGACCAACCTGGGGATGGTCAAAGGGGGAAACTAAACATCAGGAAGAGGAGTTGTTACAACCCACCACTACATCCCCTCCTCAGTACATTTGAAAAAGTCTTCACAGGAGATTTTCCAGACCCTACAGGAACACAGACTAAAATCATTCAACATAACCAAAACTGAGAAGCAATTATTAGATGGGATAAGAAGTGACTATAATTTAGTTTATGAAGCCGGAAAAGGTGGGGGTATGGTCATAGTTAATACTGAAGACTATAACAACAGGATTTTTTGCATGTTACAGGATGAAACCAAGTACGAGTGTGTTTCTAGGAATGAAATTAACATCTCACGCAGGAAAATAAAATTGTTACTTGAGGATTCCCTGTTTCAAGGGGCCATCAATGAAGAAATCTTTAATTTTTTAAACATTGACCATTCTACTATCCCAATAGCTTTTGGGATTCCAAAGACACATAAGGATATCTTGGAACCCCCATACCGGCTAATTATCTTGTCAGAATAGTATAACATATCCTTTGGGTGTGTTTGTCGACTGTACAGTTAGAAAAGCGTTAGTCCCTATCGACCATATACTTATTGATTCTTGGGACTTTTTGAGGAGGATTAAGAAAGAATATTACAACAAGGATGTTAGCTTTTCTACTATTGATGTGGTCGACCTATTTACATCAATTCCACATGACAAGGGACTTGAACTTTTTCATGAAGTTTTGGTTGAAAAAAACAACCTGAGTAATACCATAGTCAATTTTATTATGGAACTCATGGAGGTGATTTTAAAAAACAACTTTTTTAGTTTTGGTGGGGAGTCTTTCCTACAGGTCAAGGGGGTGGCAATGGGTAGCAGCTGTGTGCCAATTTTTGCCAACCTTGTCATGTAACATTGGGAAACAATCTTTGTTTTGGACACCCCCTACAAAGAATCTTGGTTAATATACTTTAGGTTTTTGGACGACCTTTTTATACTATGGAAGAGAGGTGAGATACACACAAAATTTTTAGATTTCCTCAATGGGATTTGTGAATACTTCAAATTTACTGGTAACAGTGGGAATTCTCATATTAACTATTTGGACGTCAAATTGAGTAAAGATGTAGGTTCCAATTGTTTTCAATCTTGTGTGTACAGAAAACCGACCTTTTCAAATGACTATTTAGAGTTCACAAGCAGTGACCCCCTTTTTATGAAAAGAAACATTGTAAAGGGTCAGATGGTCAGAGCTGTTAGAATGTGTTCTAACCTCAGCCTGGCAAAATCTGAAATTGGAAGTTTGGTCAACATGTTTGGAGCTAGGGGTTACCCATTGGAATTTGTAAATAATATCAGTGACCAAGTTATTAGTGAATGGGGTTTAAGATTCAAACCACTACTTGGTGTTACTGAGGTCAATGATGATCAAGTCCAAGGGTACAGTAGGGACTTTACACATTCAATGGTGTTAACGCATGGGGAAACTTCATTTGGAGTTAAAAATATCATCAAAAATAATTGGGCCATGTTCAAAGGGAACCAGGAACTCTTGACTGTTATAGGTAGGGAACCCTCTTTTACATACAGGATTAATAGAAACTTAAAAAGTTTATTGGAAAATCATGTTTCAGTTAAAAAAGGAAACACAAAAGGGACAACCAAATGGGGGGCTTGTGATTACTGTAAATATATAGTAGACACCCCTAGGGTCCATTTGGGACTCCACAACACTGAAGTTAAATTTGGGGCAGGTACTTGTTTAACAACTGGTTTGGTGTACCTTGCTATATGCCAAGCTTGTGGTCATTTCTACGTAGGGAAGACCGAAAGGAAGTTGAATAGGAGAATTTATGAGCACCTATACAGTATCACAAAGAAAGATGAAAACAATGCACTATTTAAACATGTCAATATGAATCCTGACCACTCCTTTCTTTTCGGTTTCTTAGAGGTAGTCAGCAAAGACATCGGGGTGGGGGGGGGGTGACTGGACTAATAAATTGCTTAGAGCTGAAACAAGATGGCAGTTTAGATTGAATGCTACTGTAGCCCCAGGAATCAACGACCACATTAGTATAAAACCTAAATTAAAGTATAGGGCATCCAGACTTTTTCTGGTTTTGCTTCTAACAAATTTTCTTAAATCATTCCTTTAAATATATTGTTTGTTTGCAGTATAACTTATTATGACATATATTTTGTTCACTAACTGGATCTGTTAGTATTTAAATTTACGATTGTTTGTTAGTCAAGGTTTTATGTTTAACAGGTATTTCCACTTTAAGAACTTGTTCACTGCAATTAATGGGGATTAGTGTAAGTATAAAAGTGTAGAATTTCAATTTTCATTGTTTTGATGAAGTCTTATGACGAAAGTGCTTGACCTTTTTACCTGGAGTGCATTTTATTGTGGCGTTGTGCCTTTGTGACTTTTTATACTGTGTATTTTATACATTAAACGTTGGATTTTACTTCTTGGTCATAGGATTATTGGCTTCAGAGTGGTATATTTTTTATCTTAATGTTAAGGAATAAGTTTCATTTTAGGATGGAATTACCTTAAACAAATAATTAAACAAATAAGGAAATCTAACTTTATTAACATCAGTGGCATTTTAATGTTTTATGTATTTTAGCAACTACACCGATGAAGTTATTCAATTAATCCAGGCAATGTTCGTATCATAGCGATGTATAAGAAGTAAGTTAGCTGATCATGATCCTTTCAGACCTACTTTTCTGGATTCATAGCTTACAACATTCGGTTCCAGAGAGTTGAAATAGAGTAACAGCATAATTTTAGAGTCCATGTCTGTAGTAATATAATTAAAGACATATGACAAAATTAAGCAATAACCATAATGTAATCCTTTTTTAAATGTAGTCTTAATTTTGCATATTTGTCTTTATGAGTTATGATTGGGAATGATACAGCAAAACAAAACTAATTGAATATGCAATGAAAGAACTATAGAGGTGATTCCAGTGTAATAGATTAGTTTGTGTTATTTCTCACCTATGAAATAATCAGTTTTGCAAGCAAATTAATATTGTACAGCATAATTTCAACAATTGGCTTAAGTACTGGTGTCATTCAAAGGGGATCCAATGCCTGTCAGCCTGGGATGACATGCTCGACAAGCCACGATGCTTCGCTAGGGACGGCTTGCACCTGTCACCCCTGGGCTTTCGGATATTGGCAAAGGCTCTTGCTACCCACATAGTGCCTTTTTTAGGAAAGGCTCAAAAGACAAACCCACCTCCATAGGTATCACAAAAGATAAGAAACTAAGAGTAATGCTACTCAACACCAGAAGTCTAAACCTCAAGATGCACGCACTCGAAACTCTCCTTAGCATGGAGAACATCGATATCTGTGCAGTAACAGAAACCTGGTTCAAGGCTCTCAAGAGCACCCCAGCACAACCAGGTTATACCTCATACCATGCTTTTCGGCCCCAAAACTTGGACCGAACCACAAAAGGAGGGGGAGTATCAATATTCATCAAAGATACCCACACCTCCAGGTTGGTGGCACAGCACGAAGCATCAGAGACTATCCATGTGCAACTAACAGTGGGTAAAACTGCCTTCCAGTTTATAGCCTGCTACAGACCACCCTCCCAAACCCAGGAACCCCACTCGGCCTTCCTGAGAACACTGGAAAATATGAAGGTCTCTCCAAACACCATTATATTAGGTGACTTCAACTACCCAACCATAGACTGGGAGCATTACTCTAGCTCCAACACCCTAGCCCAAAGGTTCCTAGAATTTGTAAACTCAAATGCTATGGAACAACTTGTTACCACTCCCACAAGAGGGGAAAACATACTGGACCTGATCATCACCAACATGGGGACTCTATGCTCCAGACCAGAAGTGTATCCCTCACTGGTAAGATCAGACCATAAACTAATCTCACTGGATATTCACATCCCGACCCCACCCCATGCCCAGAAAACCACAGTGAAAAACTTCTCTAAAGCAAATTTCACACTCCTCAAAACCGAGGTGGAATCCTTCAAAGCCCCCGGGCCTGTGGATATCTGACCCAGACCGCAAAATCCTTTATAAACGTATTCTATGAACACCTTCAGGAATGCATGGATCATGCAATCCCAAATAAAACCAAGACCCAATCCTCCAAAGGCAGACGTCCTGTCTGGTGGACCCCAGCCATAAACAAACTATACAATAGAAGGAGGAAGCTACTACATGATGGCAAAATCCCAAAAAGGGAAGGCATCTCTGATCAGTTTTAGCAAAAAACTATGGGCACTCATAAAATCGTCTAAGGCCAGCTTCGAGAGAAAAATTGCACAGGACACTAAGTATAATCACAAGGCTTTCTTTAGTTATGTTAGGAACCTGGGTGGGAATTCCCAGATATGCTCAGAATTAGTCCAAAATGACAAAAAATACACCGAACCCACAGACATTGCCAACATCCTAGCTGACAGGTTCAGTGCAAACCCCCCCCCTCCCCACCAAAAGGGCTAATATCTATCCCAGCAGAGTGCTGCCCCTCTGACATCTCAGATGCTCAGGTAAGAGCTGCCCTCTACAAAACAAGAAACACAGCATCAATGGGACCAGACAGTGTCCCAGGCTGCGTCCTACATGAACTCCAAGAAGAGCTAAACCCAAACCTAAAACTACTGTTCAATCTCAGCCTTACTACAGGATATGTACCCAAAAGAGTGGCGTACAGCAACAGTGGTCCCTCTCCACAAAGGTGGTGCCTCAACGGATCCTGGAAACTATCGCCCCATAAGTCTCACTAGCTTGGTCTGCAAAGCTATGGAAAGGATCATCATGGACCTTATAAATAAAGATATTGGGGACCTACAGACACTGGATCCTACCCAGTTCGGCTTTGTTAAGGGCAGATCCTGCCTCTTAAACCTGGTCGATTTCTTTGAAACAGTCACCAAGGCCATTGACAAGGGGAAGGTGGTCCACACAGCCTACCTGGACCTCGCAAAAGCCTTCAATACAATACCCCACTCGGGCATTATAGATAAGCTCACCAGCTTAAATATAAACCCCTATGTCACTAGATGGGTTGCAAAATGGCTCAAGGACAGAACCCACATGGTTAGAATAGCTGGAGCCATGTCAGACTCCAAACCAGTTACAAGTGGCATCCCACAAGGCTCAGTCCTGGGACCTCTCTTGTTCGGTATATATTTCTCAGAGGTACAGGCCAACATGGAAGGACTGTGGCTGACCAAGTTCGCAGATGACTGCAAACTGGGCGCCATAATAGACTCCTCCAAAAGGGCCTCATAGAAACAGACAACTGGTGCCAGAGCCATGGCCTCAAGCTAAATGCCAAAAAGTGTATAGTCGTCCCCTTTGGCAAAAACAAAGTGCCCACAAATTACCACATAGGTGGTAATCCATTAAGTACAGAAGAAGTAATTAGGGACCTGGGGACCCAAGTTGATAGCAATCTCTCATTTGACAACCACGTGGCCAAAGTGGTTAGAAAAACATTTTATATAGCCCACCTAATCATGAAGGGATTCACATCTAGATCAGGGGAGGTCATCGTGCCTCTTTACTCATCCCTCATCAGGCCCATAATTGAGTACAATGCCCCTTTTGGGATGTACCTTACCAGACACCTGCAGCAACTGGAAAGACCCCAAAAGTACCTCACCAAGAGGATCAAGGGGCTCAAACAGATGCCGTATGCTGCCTGGTTAAAGAAACTCCAGCTCTACTCAGTGGCATACCACCTGCTCAGAGGCGATCTGTGCCTGACGTATAAAGCCATGTCCAACCCGGAATTAATTGACATGCTACACCTCAGAAAATCCAAATCCCATCGAGCTACGCGCTCGAGGGACTTGAACCTCAGCACTGAAATAAATAGGACATGCTGGAGGGACAGATTCATAACCCAGAGGCTCCCTTCACTCTGGAATAAAATCCCAGTCCAGGTTAGGCAGAGTCCCTCATTGACTCTCTTCAAGAGGAATCTTGATGAGTGGATGGGAGATCGTAGGTTTACCCCGGGTATCACTTCTGTGTCACTGTTAGACAGAGGCACAGTATACTAACCTCGAAGAAGGGCATAGCAAAATTTATTTAAAATGGGTGGCGAAAGCCATACACACTCTGGCTAGGCTTATAAATGCCCTAGGGCAGATAGCCTAGTATGAACCTATGAACCTATGAACAAACAATAGAGACTAAAATGAAAGCTCATGGTGTAAATGAAAATGAGGAAAAATTATATTTGAGAAGATACACAATAATGTGATATTGTATGAATATGAGGGCTACTAAAGACTAAAGAAATGTAGAAAAAGGTCTGACTCTAAGACAAACTATAGGCAAATGTCTGCAAAGGTTCCCATGTCAAAACAGTGAACCAAGTAAGATGGCTTAAGAAAATTGTTTTAATTTGCATACTATAGCAGTTATATTACTTAGCCAAGGATTTCATACAATGGTAGCTGTTTACTTAAAAGACTTGGAGTTTTTTCCCTGATAGTCACACTATATTCATTTTGATTGTGAGTGGAAAAATCAAGACTAACTTCTTTTGGGGGTGGTGTGGTGGGTTTGGAGGGGCAGCCTTCACCATTTTCATGACTTGGGCTGGTTTATTATGAGATTTTTTTTTTGCTTCACTTTTTGCAATTGCTTGCCAGCTAACTGGATTGCCATTGTACAGCCCCAGTGTAGTCATCATTCAGTCAGGCACCAGAGGATTTTCCTTCATAACCTAAATACTGCATATGTGCTAGCCTGCATTCAGAGGTTGGGCATGCATTGAGCTGATGTGAGATCTGTCCCTACTTCAATAAGTGACATAAGCCTAAGCAGCTTGATCCATTTGTTAACAGATGCACCAGTGTTTCTTCAGGTCACTGTATGGAATCAGAGCCATTAATGTACTCCTTGACACATATTCCCAACCCCCCACTCTCTCTGGGACAGGTAAAGAGGCATCAATTTCCTTTCCACCCCTGTCCACTCATCCAAGTGCCCAACCTTTTAAGTGAACCCAGATTGTCTGGGTCATAGTCAAGGCTTTATGCCTCAGTGCCACAAAGCCAGCTCATTATAAGAATACTTGAAAATACAGTTATGCTTTGTTTTTGCAGTGCAATATCACGAGTGATAGAAATTTGACATGTTTAGCAGATTATCAGAGACAGTGACTATAACGTATGCATGCATACCTTCTTTGTTATCCAATGTTGCTTGTGTTTGTGAAAATATAGGGCAAGTAACAAAGCATACAGAATGCAGATGTTTTCTACTGCATTATATTGAAATAAAGACAGTAATAGCAATGCAGATACCAAGAAAAACAGAACTGCTTTATTTTGACTTCAAGGGATGATTTTCAGATTGAGACTGTGCTTGGAAAATTTCAGATTTATTTGAAACAAGGTGTAGAATGACATAACAGTCATGCGAGCATAAGAAAACCTTATTTTGGATGACTTAAATTATTCTCAGCTTAGGCATTTCCAGTGTTTAAGTAACTAAGCGTTATACAACAAAATACATTTTTGTCTTTCCAATTAGGACACTTTAGAATTCAAAAATATACTGTGAAGTTAAAATCTGAACTTTGCATAAATAATTAAACAACAGTAAAGAGATTCAAAAAATGTGAAATGCAAACTACATAAACATTTATTTCTTGAGGTCATACATAATATTTGATGGTTATCTCATTCAAATTCATGCAAAATAATATGGAGAAAGACAGTCAGGCAAGAAAAAAAAACAAAACTTAGGCAGCAGATCAGACTGTTTAAATGAGTCATGACACTAGATCAGTCATTACGACAAGACAGATGTTCTTTGTTTATAAAACAGCAAAAGTTCTTTCTCTTTTTTAGATTAAAACCATCTTTTATGTTACTCCATCATAAAAAAATTGTTATGATTCATTATATGATACGATTACACTTCAAAACGTGGAAAGGGAATCACCTTCTTGCCAGCTACATATACCTCTTTTATGTTTCTGTCATCACCTAAAATATGAAAGAAAAGGAAATATCTAGGTGTTAGAATTTAATTATGAAAGGCTTTGAATTACAAAGTAGTTAATCCAGCAGTCTCAGATAACTATGAATGGAGTCTATTCAAAGTAATGCAAAATGAAATTGCACGCAAAAATAAGGAAAACAAAAATATAGGAATTATGCAGCAGAACTTATCTAGCTGTATATAATACTAACACTTCATAATATTATAAGGCATGGCATATATGGAAGGATTATGGTCAAATGTATAAAGTTTCCAGAAATTTGATATAATTCCAGTGGCTTCCACTATGGGTGGACTAAGTTAAACCTGCCAAAGAATATTGTCCTCAAATTCTATTCCCCCCCAAAAAAGCTAAAAAAAAAAAAACAAAACAAAACAAAAAAACATATAAGTGTTTTGCACCACTGCTGCAGGGGGCCAAGCACCCAAACCTCAGATTTATATATACCATTGCCTTGGTTGCACCAACTAGAATAAGAGGTAAATTACCTCTGCAAAGAGCATCACAGCTGACACAACTCACCGACAGCAATTTCCTATGGAGGAACTCTGATCCTCGGGGCGGTTGAACTTTGGGCAAATGACACTTGTGAATTCAATCCTTGTCTACCTGTAGATTATCCAGTTCCAGCTACACATGACATGAATTGTCTTATTATTGCTAAATATATTTGTGTGAGGATACCATCCTCTGTTGGCAGCCTTGTCATATTTTACCCTGCAGGGACATTATGATCAGAAGTGAGTTTAGCTCACTTCAGTCACTGCTTGGTAGTGTATTGTGACACAATAAAAACAATACTGAACAAATCTGACAGAAGCAATGCTTGAAAACTTTGGTCAGTGACTCTTATGTTTTACCCAGAAACCTTTAATTTCATATAATACAAAGGTACCAAACCAGAGCATATATGAATTGTGGCTGAACTTCTTGTACTCAACAGGTCCTACTACCTTCCCATCAAACTGCACCATAGCCCATCCGCTGGAGTGCCTTGGAACAGAGGATAATTATTCTCAGTGAGAACCAAGCATTCAAAGAAAGTCATGAAAATATCCTGATGGTGCTAGACTTGTTAAGTCTAGAAGTCAGTGAACCAGAACATTCAAGCTAGTTAGGAACATATATGCTTCATACTATGAAACTGCAGAGTACTAAATTTGAAAAGAAATTCATCCCCATCTGCTGGAGAACTTTATACAAAATTATGCATATACATATGCATTACTCAGGATGTTCCCTAAGATAAAAATATATTTGGGATTATTAGATTAATAAGGCTGATATTAAGAAGAAATACATTATGAAAAAAATAAAAAAAAGTTTTCCATCAAAAGTTAGACATAAAAATTTATACTGATTCAAAAACACTAAAAAGTAATAAAACTACTACCTCCAAACGTGAATCATGAAGAGCAGTAAGTGCCAGATATAATAAAAAATCACTAAACTAAACAAGTTCAGTTACTAATTCAGGGATAGGCTACTGGTTTCTACTGCATTCGGTTACTTGTGTGTTAAAAAAAAATCACCATTCTGGTAGCTTCTTAGTTCAGACCTAGCTACCTAACTGTCCAGAGACTCCTTATTGATGCAGTGGCAGTGACAATCACACAGAATGTAGGGGAGGAGGCCTGGGTCCACAATGTTTTCATTTCATGCTCAGTTGCCCTTGGTAAAAATAAAGTATCTCAGGACTGACAAATCTACCATACCACTCACTAAAAACTGATTTAGTTTCAGCATAGATGATTAGTTGAAATAGTGCCCAAGGAAATTGAAATATGCTTTTAAAAGTTTTTTTTTCTGTGAGAGCATCCACTCATATCGTTCAGGGAGACACCTCACCTATCCCCCATTATTAATTATTCTAGTACTGGTTTGTTGCATTTGGGGGAAAAGAGAAATTTCAAATGTATCAAGTTAAGGGCTTCATGCATGGCTTGACAAATTTGTAAAACCTGGCCTCCATCATTCTGATGAATAACTACTACTATACCACTATGGGATTATTTATTTATTTAGTTAGTTAAATTTGTTTACCAGGGTAGAACACAAATCGAGTCTGACAATTTTCAGTCCCAGACTACAGCTAGTATTCACACACTGTTAAATGAATATGCAAACTGTGACATGATTAAAAGAACACAACATTCTGAGATAACAAGCAAAATAAAACATATCTACAGTATATGCACACATTTTAAACATGACTGTTGTTGAAAAGAGTGAGATGATGGACATGAGCATTAGAGAAAGGAGGGAATTCTTAGCAGAGGGGATGAATATGTGACAACAGGAGATAAGTAGAGAGAGAAGGAGGCAGGATTGTGTTATGTATCCTGCTGGGAACCAAGAACATTTAGACTGGATAATCAAATGTTTTTAAAAAGTTATGAAATCTGGTGTAAGAGGAGGTGTCCTTAAGATTGATAGAAAGGATTCACATAGTTTAGGGCCAAGAATAGACAAGGCATACATATATAAATATGTATTTATAAATATAATAATGGTGATCCAAAAATAGTGAACAGCCTTACATTAATATGTCTCTAATTTTATTCACTGTCTTTTTATATGTTTAATCCAAATAATGGTGAACCACTTTTGTTCAGAAATATCTGATGTTAATATTATTATTAAAGCTGTAGATGTTATATAATCCGTGAGTATGGATATTATGCTTGCTACTTTCCTGACTAAATGTAAGAATTCATTGTGTGTACCTTGAGCTTGATTCTTTGTCGCATATTACCATATAATACAAAGTCTTGGGCCTGAGTGGGTTGGGAGGGTGACCTAATGGTTAAGGTGTTTGCCTTACAAACACAAGGTACAGGGTTTGAATCTCACAGGGGATAATTGGCTAGGCTTAAAATGTCTGGCAAGGGCAGTTAGCCTAGTACTAATCTATGAACCTATGAAACTATGGTATTATTGAATGTTACCTAATACAATGGCCAGCCAAATTGCAGGCAGGAAGGTTATATGGAGTTAAGTATAAATACAGCATCTTCAGAATTGCATGATGTATATATTGTAATTCCACAGTTGTCAGTTCTGGTCCCGAAAATTATCCAACTAATCCACTGGTACTACTAAGGGAAAATATTATGTCTGGATGACAAACTTTGCCAATTACTACAAACTTGGATGCCTGATCATTACTACAATCACCACAGTAGTATTGCAAATATGTCTAGAATCAATTTATGGATTGGAAAAATGGTATAAAATTTCAGGCTCAGTTGGGGTGAAATGCTCAGCATTTCACAAACAAAAAGGCTGAAATGCAAGCAATAACAGAGTAGTTCAGACTAGTTGCATAGAAAAAAGCATGCATGTAAAGTAGAGTGTAATGTGTAATATTTATGTTAGTTTTTAATGTGGGTAATTGTTCAAGCAATTCTGTGAGAAGAGAAGTGGAAAGGAGACAGGGATAGTGAAGCAGGAGCATCTGGCTTGGATAGAGAGGTGCTCTTTGGATGCAATCTGAATTTGGAGTGTTGATTTCCTTTAGGACAATGGGAATAACTTGCCAAAAAGTAGGTGCCTGAGACTAGAATGCATTTGCAATGCTGTGGAGCTTGGGTCTAGGCAGAATAAGAGCTTGTATGACTTGAAGTAGTGTCTCAGGTTCTACAAGATTTTGTTTCATGTAGCTTAGCTGCAATGGAAGTAAATGTCTGGAGCTGGAATCATTTGTAGAGTTGGGATCGTGACAGCAGAGTAGAGCTTTGTTTTCATGTGGCCATTTAGCATTTTCTAGGCTGATACAATAATGCTCATGGAGGCATGAGTTTGTAATGAATCAGCAGATGCTGTTGAAGATTGCCTGAATTATGGTGGTGTTTTTTTTAGAGATGGATGTGAAAATGGGTAGTCCGTATTCTAACTGAGATATGAGAATTCCATTACTGATGACTGCTTTGGTTGGTTGAGATAGTAAAGAGAAAATCTCACTTCTTAATCCAAAGAATCTTCACTTCTATCCACCCCCCTCTGTCATTTTACTTTTCCACTTATGAACATAAACAAATCTACATTCACCCCTACCCTTCCTAAGTTCACCTCTACTGCTCCTTCCTCCATGTAAAATTGCACATATTGTTAGTAGTTCATGATTTATAAATATATACTGATAAAAGTCATGTTAGAAAACGTCACACAATTATAACTTTGATAGTTTACTGTTGGCATGCTTATGTTATTAAACTTTTAACAATGCAACTTTACTCAATGGTGAATGTTTGGGGACTTTCAAGATGGATATATATATATTGATCAACAGCTTAATTTCAGCTCTTCCAGCGTGAAAAAAAAGGGAGTTGAGAAATAAGACCTAGTAATTTTGTCAGCTTGAGTAAAATTCAGTTACTGGATAGTAAGAACACTGCCTGGATGCCAGCAAATATGTAATTTAGAGAACTTAAAATAAATCAGTTAGAAAAGGTGAAAAGAAAACACTGAATGGGAAGAATCCTGCAGCTGCTCAGCAAAAAACAGTTCAAGTTCCAGCTTTGGTACAAGACATGACTTCCAGTAATTAGAGGAAAAAAAATAAATCAAATGTACTCACAGCTGATTAAAATAAATGAAACATGGAAGGTATATAACAACTCAAATAACAAAAAGCATGGAAAATGAAGCTTTATCTAGATATTCAGATAAACTGATCATCATCTTATTTTGGCTGTTCCCGTTAGGGGTCACCACAGCGGATCACCTGTTTCCATTTCTTCCTGTCCTCTGCATCTTGTTCTGTCACACCAACCACCTGCATGTCCTCTCTCACCACATCCATAAACCTTATCTTAGGCCTTCCTCTTTTCCTGTTAACTGGTAGCTTCATCCTTAGCATCTTTTTCCCAATATACTCAGCATCCCTCCTCAGCACATGTCCAAACCAATGTAATCTTGCCTCTCTGGCTTTGTCTCCAAACCTTCCAACCTGGGCTGACCCTCTAATATACTTATTCCCCTGTCCACCCTCATCACACCCAGTGCAAATCTTAACATCTTTAACTCTAAATCACAAAACAAAAGTGAAAAACAGCCAAATACAGCAAGACACGGACTGTTTATTGTACCACAATTAATGTTAGCGCTTTCGGAAGAGTTATTACCCAACCTTCTTCAGACAAACAGTAAACAATGCACAGCTTCCTACATATATATAAAACACATTCCATTAACAATCATAATTAGCATATTAATCAATTATTAAATTAAAACACAAATTATCTACATTGCCACCAAAGTTAATGTTAGAAAATAAAAGAATGTTTAAAAAACACCTAGAATCATATAGAAAAATATATAGAAAAACATATAGAAAAACAGCTACTCAGTAAACCTCTTGACAATAATTCCCCACATATAAAAATGTTTTTGACTATAAAAATACAAATACATATACTCAGACACTCCTGACTTCCTCATACAATACCACAACTCCTCTCTAGGCACCCTGTCATATGCTTTCTCTAAGTCTGCAAAAACACAGAGCAACTCCTTCTGACATTCTCTGTACTTCTCCATCAACACTCTCAGAGCAAACATCGCATCTGTAGTGCTCTTTCCCGGCATGAACCCATACTGCTGTTCACTAATCATCACATCCCTTCTTAACCTAGCTTCTACTACTCTTTCCCATAACTTCATGCTGTGACTGATCAATTTAATCCCTCTGTAGTTACTACAGCTCTGCACATCACCCTTATTCTTAAAAATCGGTACCAAAACACTTTTTTTCCATTCCTCAGGCATCCTCTCACTTTCCAAGATTTCATTAAACAATCTGGTTAAAACTCCACTGCCATTTCACCTAAACACATCCATGCTTCCACAGGTATGTCATCTGGGCCAACAGCCTTTCCATTCTTCATTCTCTTCATAGCTATCCTTACTTCCTCCTTGCTAATCCATTGTAGTTCATGATTCACTATCCCTACATCATTCAATCTTCTCTCCCTCTCATTCTCTTCATTCATCAACCCCTCAAAGTACTCTTTCCATCTCCTCAACACACTCTCCTCACTTGTGAGTATGTTACCCTCATTATCCTTTATCACCTTTACCTGCTGCACATCTTTCCTAGCTCGGTCCCTCTGTCTAGCCAATCGGTACAGGTCCTTTTCTCCCTTAGTGTCCAACCTTTCATACAACTCTTCATATGCCTTATCCTTAGCCTTCACCACCTCTCTCTTTGCCATGCACCTCATCTCCTTATACTCTTGTCTACTTTCTTCATCTCTCTGACAATCCCACTTCTTCTTTGCCAACCTCTTTGCCTGTATACTCTTTTGTACTTCCTCATTCCACCACTATGTCTCCTTGTCATCCTTCCTCTGTCCCGATGTGATACCAAGCACCTTTCTAGCCGTCTCCCTTACTAGCTCTGCTGTAGTTACCCAGCTATTTGGTAACTCTTCACTGCCACCCTGTGCCTGTCTTAACTCATCCCTGAACTCCATCTCACAATTACTCTTTTTCAATTTCCATCGTTTGATCCTTGGTGCTGCCCTCACACTCCTCCTCCTCTTCTTGATCACCAATGTCATCCTTCAAACCACCATCCTATGCTGCCTAACTACACTTTCTCCGGTCACCACTTTACAGTCTCCAATCTCCTTCAAACTGGCCCTCCTACATAAGATATAATCCACCTGTGTGCATCTTTCTCCACTCTTGTATGTCACCCTATGCTCCTCCCTCTTGTTAAAATACGTATTCACCACGGCCATGTCCATCCTTTTAGCAAAATCCACTACCATCTGACCTTCTACTTTCCTTTGTTTAACACCATACCTACCCATCACTTCCTCATCCCCTCTGTTCCCTTCACCAACATGCCCATTGAAATCTGCTCCAATCACCACTCTCTCACCCTTAGGTACAGTCATCACCACTTCATCCAATTCACTCCAAAATTTTTCTTTCTCATCCATTGCACACTCAACTTGTGGTGCATATGCACTAACAACATCCATCATTACACCATCAATTTCCAGCTTCATAAACATCACTCTATCCAACACTCTTTTCACCTCCAAAACACTCTTCGAATACTGTTCCTTCAGAATAACTCCTATGCCATATATTCAGATAAACTGATAAAACCACAAAAATCAGAGGTTGGAATGAAGAAAGGACTGGCTGAGTATGAAACCTCTCAAGAAGAGTTGTTTCAAAAAAATGGTAGCGTTAAAAGATACAGCACACAGAGAACATCTGAAATTTTCTGCTGTACCAGAGAAACTGGAAGGAACAGACTACTAATTTTATAAAAGCACAAATAAACAACTGGACTGATATTCCACATCCGGATTTGTTAATTGAAAAGGCACATCAAGTGTATGCTCCAAACATGTCCATGAGATAGCAGCTAAGACCTGTATTAATAAAGATGCAATCATACCAACAAAAAGAGTTGATCCTGAAAAAACTGTGACAGAAGGACAAAGTATTAAAAATGAAGAGAGTAAGAGTGTTTGTGGAAAATGTTTATTCACCAAGCAGAACAGAATCAAATGGATCGCAACAATCAGGGAATATCAAGAGACATGTGTGAGATTAAAGCTGCTCTATCAAGCTGTCTTCAGAAAAATTTTCCTGGAGATCAAAAAAAAATTTGACACAGAACAGACTAAGGGGGAAATACAAAAGGTCATCTAACAAAAAAATGAGCCATCAAAGGCGAAGGGAACTCTGCTTCTCATCCTTCTAACAATAAAGCTCATAGGGAGACTTTGCCAGTGAAACATTTTCCAGTTTTCCAAAGGAAATGTCTGAGAGACAGAAAAAAGCACAGAAGTTGACTAGAAGAATTGGAAGTACCTTGGACTTGAACAAGTCTGATGTTGGGAGATGGAGATGAACAGGAAGAAGACTACCAATGCTGAAATTAGTGAATAAATGTGAGATTATAAAACATCAATCACATTTGTGAAATATGGCTTTGCATGAAAAAGTGGCTGAGAAAGATTGGTCTTTTGTTGACTTTGTTAAACTTGTGGGGGGACTGTAAAGCTTATACCCCACTTTATGTCATTAATGTTTAGAAGGACACTAAATGGGAAAAAGTAACAGTAAGTAAGCATTTTTGTTCTTAATAGTATTTGTATAAAATATTTCATAATATAAAAATCATGCTATATAATAAAGTAGATTTGTGTAGTATGTAGTCAGGGGTATCTTAAATGTGGGGAGTGAAGGTGACTCTTTTCAGTGATTGTTGTGTGCAATAAAGATAGTAAAGTAAAAAAGTACCCGTTTAAGTTTTAAGAAATATAGGTATTACAATGTAAAAAGATAAGAAAGGCCAGACAAAATCAAGTTTAAGTTAACATGCTGCAGTCTTAGGCTGTTGGGGTGGAGGATGGAGTGTAAAAGTACACTGATTATATTATGTGTAGAGTTGAGACTTTTTCTGTTTTTTTTTTTTTTTTTTTTTGCACAGGTGAATGCCTGGAATAATGTCCTGAGTTTAATCTAAAAACAAGTGTTTTCTATAAACAAACAGGCTTGAAAAATACGACAGAAGTACCAATGTAATGAGAAGTGCTAAGTATGTTAATTATGCAATGATATTAGCTTGTTTTTTTTTTTTGCTTCCTTTAGCAAATGTTCAGTGGCAAAAGAAGTCTGCAGCTGAAAACAGTTGAACATTCTGTTCTTATGTTTCCATGGAAATGCACTGTCTGCAGGTGCAGGCAATTAATCTTGAGAGTTCTGAGCATTGTTTGCTTAAGGAAATGCAAAATTTAAAGGTACAAGAGCAAGCAGTTCAGTAAAAAATAAAGCTTGAAATTATCGGAATTGAATAAGAGATTCCAGCACCCCTGGCAGCCTTATTACATTAATACATTTAATAGAACAGTGTATAAATAGACGTTATGTACTTACCATAACGTTCCATGTGAGTTGTTTAGCTCGTCTTTATTTTCACTGATGGGTTGGTGCCAATCCTCAGCTCCGACATGGCAGATAGCAAGCTCAGGGTTTGCCAGTAGCTCGAGACCAGCCCCTTATCCCACCATGCACTGCTAGAATTACCTCAGATCTTGTTTGCTGCAAGTAATAGTCTATACATATCTATCTATCTATATATATATATATATATATATATATATATATATATATATATATATATATATATATACAACCTATACATACTCTCTTATACATATATCTACGAAGAGTACCCAAAGGGAAAGAGAAATATTGAATAACCAGGATGGCACTAGCCTCTAAATCAACAGTCAGCCAGGAGGGGGAAGGAGGGAGGGACGTGAGAATAAAGGTTAGATAAACAACTCACATGGAACGTTATGGTAAGTACATAACATCTATATGTGAAGTTGTTAATCTCGCTGATTATTCTCACTGATGGGTAGCGTCCCTAGCACCCTCAACCCTGGGTGGCTCATGGGAGTATGTTCTTCAGTACTGTAGAACCAAAGGAAGACCTGTCCCTGGAAGCCTTATCTACTTTGTAATGTGAGATAAAGGTATGAGGGTTAGACCAAGTGGCTGCAGCACAAATATTGTCAGGGGGCAATTTAGATTGAAAAGCAGAAGAGGTAGAGACAGCTCTGGTAGAATGAGCTTTTGGTTTGTGTGTTAAAGGCATGTTCACATTTTCATAAACAAAGGATATACAATCGGATAATCATTTAGATAAGTTTTTTTTAGCCACTGGATTGCCTTTTCTTGCTTCTGAGAAGGATACAAAAAGTTGATCTGATTTCCTAATATCCTTAGTTCTGTCAAGATAAAATCTGAGCTGTCTGTGAACATCAAGTTTGTGCAGCATATATTCTAAGTTGTTAGAGTGGTTGGGGAAGAACACCTGATTGATGTTTGACTCAGAACAGACTTTAGGTAAAAAAGATGGGTTAATTCTGAGAGATACTCTATCAGCATGGAAGATCATGTAGGGCGGTCTGATGGATAATGCTTGAAGTTCTGACACTCTGCGGGCAGACGTAATGGTCACAAGAAAAATTGTTTTGCACGATAAGAATTTTAAATCATTTTAAATCACAAGAAAAAGCTGGTTCAAAGGGAGGAAGAATAAGTTGAGACAGCATAAGGTTTAAATTCCAGGGAGAAAAAGGAATTTTGATCGGAGGTCTCATATGAAGAACGCCTTTAAGGAAGGTTTTGGATAATTTATGGCTCATAATATTTGAGCCATCAAGACCAAGGTGAAAATTTGAGATAGCAGCTAACTGAACTCGAAATGTAGCAGCTGCTGCCCCTTCCTTAAAAATTTTTGTCAAAAATTCCAAGATCGAAGATAGCGGAGCTTGAAAAGGGTCAATGTTCTGCACGTTGGCCCAAATTGAGAACCTTTTCCATTTGCTGCCATATAATTTCCTGGTAGATGGCTTGTGAGAGGACAAGAGAATCTGTCTTGTATCTTCTGAAATTGAATGAAGCCTGGCAATTAGGGGAAGTGGATTAGCCAAGCAGTCAGTTTCAGGGACTGTAGATAAGGATGAAGGTCCCCTGATGGGTGTATCAGAAGGTCCGGAACTGGGTCCAGGATCCATGGATCCTCCAGCAGATGATGGTGAAGAAATGGAAACCAAATCTGTCGAGGCCAGTAGGGGCCTATGAGTATAACCTTCCTTCTCAGCAATTTTGCTTTCGGTAGAAATCTGGGTATTAATGGGAAGGGTGGAAATGCATAAAGGAGACCCGGGGGCCAATCGTGTAAAAGTGTATCTCTCGGGGGATGACCAGGAGGTGGTATCAGGGCAAAGTAGCTTCTGTATTTTGAATTGATGTGGCTGGCAAAAAGGTCGCAGCAGTGATTGAGAGACCACTCATGAGGGAGTAATATTGCCCTGCTTAGCTTGTCCGCTATGACGTTGGATTTCCCCGGGATGTGCGTTGCTAACAGAAAACGCTGGGACAACACAGCACATTGCCAATCCCTGAGGGTTTTTTGACAAATGGGGTAAGACTTGGTTCTGCCCTGCTTGTTCAAGTACCAGACTACTGAAATGTTGTCGGTCTGAATTGCAATAGTTCCTAGAGGGAGAGAGTCCTGAAAGTACTGCAACACCAGAAGTACCGCTCTCAGCTCTAGAACATTGATGTGCAGATGTGATTCTTGATCTGTCCATGTGCCTTGGGCAGTCTTTCCCTGAAAATGCCCCCCCCCCACCCTATCAGGGAAGCGTCCGTGATCACAGTGGCTACTGGGGAGGAGAACAAAGGGTCTCCCTACTGTAACATGAAGAGACGTCAACCACCACTGAAGGTCTCTCCTTCAAGAATCCGTGATAAGAATCATGTGTTGCATTGGTAGTTTCTGGTAAGACTACTGAGTGAAAAGAAGCCATTGAAGGATTCGCATATGGCATCCTTGCGAGTGGTATAGCCAGAATTGCTGCCGCCATCAAACCTAGTACTTTCAATACCTCCGCTGCTGTAGCTTTGTTCTTTGACACCAGTGAGCTGATGTTTTGGTGAAGAAGGGAGACTCTTTCGATAGGGAGATATAGAGTGGTGGTTGAGGTATCTAACTCTTCTCCTATAAAAATGGTATGCTGAGATGGCGATAAGGCAGACTTTTCAAAGTTGATCGTAATGCCTAATTAATGGCAGAGTGTCAGAGTGTATTGTGTTGCCTGAGTCAATTGATGCCTGGTGGTAGTGGTGAGGAGCCAATCGTCTAAGTATGGAAACACCTGGAATCCTAGAAACCTCAGGTGAGCCGTGACCACTGCCATGCATTTGGTGAATACTCTGGGGGCTGAAGTGAGACCAAAGGACAGGGCTCGAAACTGGTAATGATTGGCTCCCAGCCGGAAGCGCAGATAATCTCTGGAGCATCTGTCCAACCTTATGTGATAGTACGCGTCCTTGAGTTCTATGGAGCACATCCAATCGCCTTTCCCTAAAAAGGGAAGAATAGACTGAAGCGTGACCATTCGGAACTTCTCTTTCTTTACAAACTTGTTGAGTCTGTTGAGGTCCAAGATAGGTCTCCAGTCCCCTGTTTTCTTTGGTACCAAAAAGAATCTTGAGTAAGTTCCGAATCCGACTTGGTCTGCTGGGACTAGTTGGATGACTCTTTTTTCTAGCAATCTGTGGACCTCTATGATTGCTTGTTCCCTGAGATTGGGTGGAACATCTGGAATTTTTTTTATAGGAATGGGAGGGGTAAAGAACAGTATGAAATATCCTCTGGAAATGATGCTTTGTACCCAAGTATCCGATGTTATGTTTATCCAGGCTTCTGGGTACAAAGACAAGTGATCCCCGACTGCCTCCAGAGCAGAACAATCGGGCCCCCTTTCAGGAGCGCTGGTAGGACTGACCGGAGAACTGACTCCTGTCACCCTGTTGCTGCAGACCCCCTATGCCATGGGGGCAGCGTCTTCCGTTATAACCCCCTCCTCTGCCTCTAGAGGGGGTTTCACCACATGTGTCATGAAAGGCTGCTTGAGTTCCCCCCCTAGGGCCCTTAGGGTAGGGCAGAGTAGGATTGGAAAAGCGGACCCCAATGGCAGATAAAGTCTTGCCTTCCTGTTCACACTTGGTTAAAGTTTCCTTTACTTTGGGCCCAAACAGTGATAAGCCATCAAATGGGGTATTCATAAAAGAAGACTTGAAGGGTTCCGCAAAGGAACAGAGACGCATCCAGGCTTGTCTGAGCAGAGCAATGCCCGAACTAGTGGCTCTAATTGAACCATCAGCTGCATAGGATATGAGATGCATGGACGAGTTCACTACTGAGTTAAGGGTAGTGAGCGGGACTTTGACTTTGTCGGCCACTCCTGCAGCTACTGTACCCTGGAGAGTATCTCCTAGATCTTTCAGGAGATCTCTCTGTAGTCTTGTAAAATGGGTCAAGTAGTTCAGTGATCGCAGAGAAAAAGTCACTGAACTAAGCATGCACTTCCCATATCTATTCATAACCCTAGAATCTCTGTTAGGGGGATGGATAGAAGAGTATGTCTCAGATACTTCCTTTTTGTTGGCTGCAGCCACCACCATGGTATCCACAGGCACTCCTTTTATCAAAAAAGGTTTATCAACTGGGGCAGATATGAATTTATTAGGTCTATGAGGGACAGGTTCCATGTCCTTCGGTGACTCCCACGCCTTACGAGAGATCAGATCCATGAGCTCGTCGTAAGGCAGAGACACCCAAGAAGTGGAAGGTTGAGACCCAAAAGCCTTCAAGAGCACAGACTCATCCTCAGTAGGGGTCTTGGACTGCCAGTCACCCCTCTGACTAAGGATCTCTAGTATCTCTGCAAAAGAGATATCCTCAGAGAGGGACCGAGGGGACCGTTCTGACTCATCTAAGTCCGTGTCAGATGTCAAAGACTCCTGTGGGGAGTCTAAGTGCCTCCTCTTGTACAGTCTCTTTCTGGGCACCTCCTCAGTGGGAGGGTCTGGGGAGGTCTCAGAAGAGCAGGGGACACCCTGTGGGGGTACTTGAGGCTCAGGGTCTCTACGCTTAGAGGGGTCGGTAGATGCAGAAGTAGACACAGGAGCTTGAGGGGAGAGGGAAAGCTGAACCAATGCTGATGTTGTCTTTGGAGACAAAACTGTCCTCATAGCATTGAAGGAACCATGGCTCCGATGAGGAGGAGTGGATGGACCTGAGAGCACCGTCTGATCCTCCCGCACCGAAACCCTGGGCTCCGAGCCTGAGGTAGGAGCCGAGCTCATCTGAGCCAAAGCCCAGAGAGGGAGAGTTGGCACCGACAAGTCGGTGCGACTATCCTCCCTGGACCCGACCAGAGAGCGTCGGCTCCTAGAGCCCTCGGTCGGCACCGAGGACATCCAAGTAGATGGAGCCAATAACCCCGGAGCGGATATCGGCTCCAAGGGTCCAACCACCATCGGTTTGACTTCTCTCGGCTCTGAGATTCCAGTATAGCCCGGAGGAGAAGTAGACAAGTTCGGTTCCATGGTCTTCAGTACCAATAAGCTGGTCGGGGCCAACAACAATTTGGTAAGTCCTGGTGCCTGTAAAAGCTTCTGCACTAGCCGATCCATGTCCAAATCTGAAAGGCTGACTGAAGACTTAGCTGAATGCACTGAAGGTGCTGACTGGAGCAGAGGTGAAGAAGGAACTTCAGAGACTGGCTCCGATACTGAAAGCTGGCTCCGAATCAAAGGTACACTCGGCTCCTATGACTGTGGAACCGATGACCCTCCTTCTGAAACTTTAGCCTTTTTGGATACCTTATCTGAAGACTTGGATTTTAAAGATTTGGAAGATGTACTAGCACCTTCATGGCTATTCAAAACCTCTGAAAAAGATTGCTGTAGCAATCCTCTGTCTATAAGTTTTCTCCTTCTCTCCAAGAGCACTCTTGAAGAGAAGGAGTGACAAATGCTACAGGTGTCTTGGAGGTGCTTGGCCCCCAAGCAGTAGACACACTGAATATGTCTGTCAGTGATGGACATTTTCTGCCCACAATCTGGGCATTTTTTAAAACCCAATTTGGGATGGGATTTCTCCCTATCCTCTGACATACTGAGAAAAAAAACAGTAAATAGATTCACAAACAACTAAGCCCAACCCGGGCACTATCTACAACAGTAATATATATATAAATAAAAATATATAAATAAAAATATAATACAAATATGGGACTAAGAGTCCCACAGAAAAAAAACTAACTGGTAAAGGGATTAATAGTAGGAAAAAGGGCTAAAGGCCTACACAAACTAAAAAGCCAACAAGTCCCTAATTTAAAACAATTTAAACTATCTAAACTATCTAAAAATAATAGAACTAACACACACTACATAAATATATCAAAAAATTAGTAGGAAGTATTGAGCTGTGCTACCCATTTATAGTAATAAAAGTGAACATCACTGCAGGTAAAAAAAAATGAACATCGGTGCAGGTGGAAGAACTGATCTGTATCACAACTGAGCAAAAAGACACATTTTACTTTCAAACAGTCCCTCTCTGGCAATTGGTTATGTATAGCGGTTTTTAACACACGCACCAGAAATCCAGGCCAAGTCCAAGTGGAAAACCTGAACAGCATCACAAATGTATAGAAAGAATTTGGATACCCCCCCCCCCCATCCCACCAGTCATGGCGATATTTCACTTTAGACCACACCTTCTCCAAGCTGCACTGGCAATGGGAGGGGGTCAGTTGAGTGAAGGCAGAACACAACTGAGGGCACAATTGAGTAACAGTGATAAATGCTGTCAGTGATAGTTAACCCTTGAAATAAATGTGAACACCATACCTTTCCACTGACCAGATTTTTGCAGAATGTCCAGATTTATACTTCATATTTTTGGTTTGTTCCTAATAAAATTTGTGATTTTCTGGCATAATAATGACAGACATTTGAGTTTTAGACTTCTATGTTTCAGAAAATGCAGGCTAACACAAAACCTTTTTTTTTATTATTGCAACTTTCTAAATTTATGAGTAATATTTAAAATGTGTCTCTATTTTTGGGCCTTTGTTCGCCTCATTATTTTTGGCTTTGTCCAGATTTTTTTGTGCTAAGAAATTGACAGGTATGGTGAATACTGTCTATGATTGTGATGAAATTTTAATTTAGAAATGAACGGTACCAGCAATATTTAAACATTTATATACAAAGTGAGAGAAGCCTGATATTGCTTGTACATGTTTATATCAACAAGTACTAAAAGTTGTTGATTCACATCCTAGTTTCCATCCACATTCTTTACTGCTAAACAACCGATTACCTTTATAGCCATTTGGATGCTCTGTTTGCCATTTAGTTGTGCATATTAACTGTTGTTGCTCCTTTAAGTGAGCAGAAACATCACTAGACTCTGACAGAAGGAGTGGTACAACATAACATAATCTACCCTCCAAGATGGTGCATTCTAAACAGAAATATCACCTCAATCATGTATGCACAGCAACTATAACCCAATTCTAAGATTCACCCCAGAAATTCATGCTAAGTCAGAATGATTAAACCAAGTTGTAGTGACTGTATTTTGTAAAGTACCTTTGCAAATACCCCACACAAAATGAAAACAAATGCAGGGAATATTAAAATATACAGATTAGATAAGAACATGCACTTATCTATTTATACATACCCACTAATGAATTACACAAATTCTACCTCCCTCCCAAATAAAGCAGATTCCTTTCTAATAATGAATGCTGCTCACACACAAACACAGTAAAAGTAGAAATAGCTTTCTCTCAAATATGCAAACTCTGCACACACACACACACACACACACACACACACACACACACACACACACACACACACACACACGTCAATGAATTATGCACAGTTTCAATATCATTAGTAAATAAAAGCGGGTTACTTTTCAATAATTACACTTTTTTTCCTCCCATAAAATAAAAACTGACACAGGGACAGTCTGCTTTAAATTGCATTCCTATTATCTTTGTGCACCTTAATTAAGACCGAGAATGAGTGATAAAGCCAAAAATGATGGGGTGGAGAGAAAAATATCAAAAAATAGAACAGATTTTGCATCTTGCATCTACGTAGAGAACATTGGTAGAACAGGTTTTCCATTAGCATGCATTTTCTGAAGGGTATGACATCTGAAATTCAAATGCCTGTTATTTATTCACTGCAGTTCAACAATTTCCAAGAAAATCATACATTTCACAAGAAACAGACAAAGAATGATGCAAAATCAGGGCACTTTGTTGAGTATATTAGACAGAGTATCACAAAAGGTTACAACTGCAAGTGCAGTATCTCCAATTAGCGTTCCTCTCACTGAAATCACACAGAAATAATAACATAGATGCAGTCCATGTCGGCAATCAGCATTTGTATAGTGAAGTGTACTCTGACATGCTGAACAGCACAGGGGAGAGCAAGTGCATTCCATAAGCAAATGAAGACACTGCCCTCTCAATGTGACATGGTAAAGTACTGCCCTCTCAATGTGACATGGTAAAGTACTGCCCTCTCAATGTGACATGGTAAAGTACTGCCCTCTCAGCGTCGCATGGTAAAGTACTGCCCTCTCAGCGTCGCATGGTAAAGCACTCCAGCTCATTTCACAGAAGCATACATCACTTCTGCATACAATGGCAGTCAGACAGTCATACCTCTCTACTTCTTTGCTAAAGAAATCCAGACAAAGCCTAAGGGCCAGGGGGCAAAGGCTCAAAACCATGGTCGAGTACAATAATTCATTTAAATGGAACAGGCTTTGAGTCAACATGCATTTTCTGAACAAATGCGGCATTAGGTATTCCTGACTGGAATTATTAGTGTCTTTTTCTATAAACTTTTGTTGACCAGGTAAGCCAAGACCACTGAACAAAGAGTAAGCAATTGAAGGTGGAATTCATGAAACCTGATACCTTCAGCTACATGAAGTAACTCGTTAACAGTTCACAGTCATTAATCCTCACAGGATATGGCAAAGTAACCAGCTAACTGCCTTTACCAAAAAAAAAAAAAATGAAATTGTGAAATTCTGAAAAGTTAAGAAGTGCATCAACACTACATTACTAAATTTAAAAATGCCATTCTTTTACTGACTAATTTTCACTTATTTACCAGAACATCAAATCTTAGGATAAGTAGAGGAAAAACAGATCCAAAATCAGGAATGCTTTGCAAAGTCAGATACAGTTGTGACACCCCTCCCCCCATTGCTTCCTCAGTCACCAATCACTCTGTAATCATCAGTGATTTACCAGAAAAATCAATAACATTTTACATGGGGCATGGAAAAATATGAATCAAAACCAGGGGTACTTGATAAAGTTAGACAGTTGTGATCCCATCAACCTTTTCTGAGATTGAAATCAGAGATTTAGCAGAAAACAAGAAATCAAATGTTTTACAAGGAACAGAGAAGAATATTATACACAACCACAAGGACTTTTTAAAAGTCAGACACATTTGTGAACCTTCTCACCACTGCCATCAAATATTCTTCCAAAAGGAACTGTAATCCTCCGTAATTTGTCATAAATTTTTAAGTTCTTAAAGTGGCAAGGAAAATTTGAAACAAACATATCTCTCAATGTGATGAATTCTGGACACAGCAGAAATTATGGGTGGAGGTGCAAAGGCTGAAAACCAGAGACAGATTTTCAATATTGTTCTTATAAATTTGGAAGGATACTTCCTGGGATTCAATAAACTCTGCTTCACATGAAGCCTACACGGAGTTTACATATGTTCATGGTACTGCATGGTGAGAAGCAGCGCTCATTGCATATTCATGCCACGCACCACGTTTAAAAGTAAATAAGCAAGGTTTCATGACTGGCAACAGTGTTGCAGGCCAGGAAACCATGTAAACAAACATGCATACCAATCCTGTTTAAATCAGAGCACTGAAGGTCCACAGTTTTGGGTGGAATGTCACAACCATCACTAGGGCTTAAAAGATAGCTCTCAATCTCTTACTGCAAAACATCTGGACAAAGGTCAACATATTAGGGGGACAATGACTCAGAAATAGGGACATATTTGACATATTTGCTCTTTAGAAATGTGCTAGAATAACCAGGAGTTTGTGTTAAGATACATGTTCTGAAAGATTTTAAGTCTGAAACTCAAATGTATGTAATTATTGAGTTGCATCAGTCCTGAAATCATTCTAGTGATATGGCAGAAAACCACAAATTTGATAAAGAACACACTAAAAGATTTAAAGGCAAAATATGGACATTCTGTGAAAATCTGGACAGTTAAGAGGTATGATTGTTAAGTATATGGTCCAAACACAGTACAGGACACTATCTACAGTGCAGATTATTGTGAAATCGCATTCCTGACATTCTGTGCTGAAGTTATGTAAATGATCTGTAAGGGTATATGGACTGCCATGTAAAACAAACACTCAGGGGAAGTGTGTGTATTGAACATGCGGATGATTTGTAGGAATGAACACAGGGAAAGAGGACATGTGCAACAACCTAATGTACAGCAGATGAGGCCATGTCAATGGAAGAAGGTTATAGCAGTAACATCAATCACATATCAATCTAGTACAGTTGGGACTGCACAGAGAAAATGTGTATTATGCGACTGTCACACAAGGTGACATAACAAAGGGGAGGATGTCTGTGTGAGATAAGCATCCTTACATGAATAACACAGAGGACATCTTTAAGGGATGTTACATGCAATTGGGGTAGGGTGCATATTGTGAAACTGTGCAGACTGATATGCCTGAATATGAGTGTAATCTCAGCTGAGGTTTCCAGTAAATGGGCACAGATAAAGGCTCATGGACAACATTAAAAGAAGCAAGCACAGTCATGAACAATATCAGAATAATACCAGCTGTAATCCCATGATGCATGCTTCTGACATAACACATGAATCAGATGGATCAGAAATGATTCTGCACAAACACACTTGTACAACTATTATGATACATCTACATTCTATGAGGATAATCATGCACACTGTCCTGGCACTGTAACATCTGTTGGAGGTGTTAGGAGAGACACTGCTATACCTGAATGTGACATTATGATCAATACAGACTAATTGATTGGTGTGCATGGCATATAGATATATATATATATATATATATATATATATATGTAGAGAGAGAGAGAGAGCACAATCCCTACTTTAACGAATGTTACCCATGCCATTAATGTTGTCAAACACCTATGTGTGTACTGTGTGCATCAACAGAACAGGTAGCACACGTGCATCTGGTGTAACAACTTGATGGGGGGGGGGGGGTTCCATGTCATCAGACAGTAAAGTTTATGTCACAAAAAGAATACCTAGGTATGGCCAGTAAGATGTTTGAGAGCTCACTGTGACAAAGGTGGTACACTTCAGTTAAACATCACTGGAACATGTGTAGGGAGGAACATGAAGAAGGGTACATTCTACTCAGTTATTGGTGTGATGAAGGTAGTGAACTATGGAGGTATTATGGCCTTTGATGTGGATGTCCTTCACATACTCAGTACTTGTGTTACATACAAGGGATTAGTCAGCACTGCGACCACATGCTGGTGGACGTTCCACTTACCATCTACCCCAGGACACAGGTCACATATCTATTGGTCTGATTATAGGGCGTGATGTCTGCAATAAACTTGGGTTGGGTGTTGGTCTCCCTGATATAATACATGTTTTCTTGTCATTGCAGGTGTTGTCATGGCTGCAGCAGCAATCTTTGGTGTGTGTTAATACTGCCTGTATTATTCTAATATCACAGTTGGAGTCAATGATTGCCCACAGTCTGCAGTCCTTCAGGCAGCTGTTTAAACACAGGATGTGTATATCATTTGTGATGTCCATGGATAGAAAGTGTCTATATCATAACATTGCAAACTGAAAATATTGAACTCTCACAAGAGCGAAACTTCCAAAACTCTAATTCGGTATTGTGGGGGGGGGTTGGACCCCCCACCCCACCCCCGCTAAATATATATTTCAACTCCAAGATCGCACTACAGTGAGGAAAGGGCAAATATCCCAATCTTTACTGTACTGCAATCTCAAAAAACGACCCTCGACATTTCGGCACGTTCGCTGTTGTGCCATTCGACATTTTCACTTTGCGATAATATGATATAGATCTGACAGAAAAGGACCTAGCAGACAGCCCTGAAGTATGGACCTGATCACTGGACCAGAGATACAGGTCTCTTCACACATGTCAACATATTTAGATGCCATGCAGTCACTCTACGTCTCTACTTCACACAAGCACACTTCACTCTTGCAAACAAACAACTCACACGCCAGCACTGCACACCTACAAACACACTGACATGCAGTTGTTTTGCTTTTGTACTTAATTCACACAAGCACACATCACTCCTGCAAGCAAACAAGTCATACATGAACATCACACACATAAACACAGTCACACACGTATGTAGATTACAAGCATGCACTCACAAGCATGCACAAACACACACACACACACACACACACACACGCACGCACGCACGCACGCACGCACGCACACACACACACACACACACACACACACACACACACACACACAAACTTACGTGTACAAGTCCTTCTTCAACTTCTGCAAGTGACTCCGGAAAAAATCCAAACCACCATAACATTAACAAAACAAGCAGGAAGCGCCCTGGCACAGTTATTTATTTCCTTGATATGCATGTGCACATACTAAGGAGTGGTTAACTAGGAAGTCCTGAATGGAGTTTAAATTGTCAGGACACAGTTAACTGCACAGTGGATGTAGAATAAAAAGGAATTTTGAAAACCTGGCATTGACAGCTCTGGGGCATGCCATGGGTCACATAAAATGCTTTGATGGGATGGATTTTGTGCTGTGGGCCTAATGGGATAAAGACTTGGTTACAGCCCAAGTAGCGCAGGTTTGATTAGCAGCTTGGGTGTCTAAGGCCCTGTCAGGTAAAGAAATTGTGTGCCTGTCCTGTGGAGGTTGAGGGGAGGGTCACATGCATGAAGCACACAATATGGTTGAATTTCCCAGGCAGATGTTGGGGAATCCACAGACAATGTGGGTGGACAGCTTGTTGATGTTAGCTCCTTGCAGAAGTGAGGAGCAGATTGGTGCAGTCTGCCCATTGCACATCCCAACTACAGTGTATTTATGGACATGTGCAAGGATGGGGAAGTTTGGAATTAAAGTAAACATACCCCTTAGCAGCAAAGTGACATTGCAGTGGGAGTCTCAGTCTCTTCAAAGGCTCCAAGTATGGGTCAGAACACATCTAGGGGAAGAACATGAGTGACTGGTAGACCCAGTGGATGAGGAGAAACCCTAGTGGCAGTCAATAGTCAGGTGCAAGGTGGTAAGAAGAGAGAGAACAAACTTTAAAACTCCTAACAGGTAAAAAAAAAAGTATGTTTCTAGCTAGAATGTGTAAGAGGTAAACATATTGTAATTATAATAGCATCAAACAGTTTTTTTCACAATATTAGTTTGTGATTGATACACAGAAGGAAAAACATTTATAAAACTGAAAACCATCTATGAAATGAGCAAAAGCCACCAATCCTGAGTAGTAAGCCACAGATGGCTATATCAGTGCACCACTAGAAATAGAAACACAGTTCATACCAGCTAACAGCAAATGTTATTGAGCCACTAAAGTGAAACATAAGCTCTTTCATCTACTAAGCATTCATAAGAGCTGTAGATTTCTTCAGGTCAATGCCAATGCTTGATTAACAGTGTTCCTTAGCTGTATTTCTTACCTGAGCAGTGTTTAGATTGAATTCCATTCCAGCAGTTTGAACAGAAGTAACTCTAACCCCAAAGTTCAAAGGTGTAGTTTTGTTTTGTCAGTCAGGGTATGGAGGAGGGGAAGGGGGAGGAGTCAGGGTAATTTTTCAGTATAACTTGGTGCAAAAAAACTTATGTCCTTATTTATTAATTCCATAATGATCTTTTCCATAGCCTTACAGATGAGGATAGTCAAACTTTTGGGTATATAAGTTCCCAGGTCCATTAACATTCCACCTTTGTGCAAGAGGGTGACATTTGCTGTCCTCCATTCATCTGGCTCACTGAATTAAAGCTTAGGTATATTGACCACATCATAGTTGAATTTGAAAAGGAAAACAATTGTGTGGATTGGTCGGGGTGGGAAATGTCTGCGCTTTTGCTTGGGTGCTGGGCTTCATAGATCAAGTGACTGAGAGGGTGGACCTCGGAGGCTTGCAGAAATTGTATAGGACTATATGGAGAGTATAGTGTGAGTGATGAGAAACAACTTTAGTGAAGAAAATCCTGCTTATAAAAAACAAAACAAACATACAAAAAACACATCAAGTAGTAAAATATTGGAATATGCAGTCTGTGGTGAACTGAAATAAAATCATATATAGTATCAACTATGGAAGCAAATTAGATGAAAAAGGATAATAATCTTCTTCTGGCTTTTCCCGGTTAAGGGTCACCACAGCAGATCACCTGTCCACTCATGATTGGCAGTGGAGTTTTTACAGTGTCAAGTTGCCAGCCTGATGCCCAACCTTCCACAGAAGGCACACACATGCACCTAGGGCCAATTTAGAGTGTTCAATCCACCTACATCATGTCTTTGGGAGGAAACTGGAGCACCCAGAGGAAACCCACATGACCACAGGGAGGACATGCAGACTCTGCACGGAAGGCACCCTAGCTGAGGATCAAACCGGAGAACCTCTTGCTGTGAGGTGGCAATGCTAACCACTGCACCACTGTGGCCAACTGAAAAGGATAATAATTATACTGATAATATGTAAACTCTTCCAAAATGTCCAAACAATAGTAAAATATATATATATATATATATATATATATACAAAATCTCATAATCCAATAGGACTGAAAATCATACATATTGGAAGCAAGATAGGGGTATGGGACATAAGCAGCTGTTTAGTGAGTGAGAGAGAGAGAGAGAGAGTAACAGACCTAATTTCATGCATAGACTACAAGGAAGAAAGCAGATAAGGAGTAAAATCTGAAAAACATTGGATCACCTTGCAGATCCAAGGTGGCATTGGTACTAGGAGGTATGTAGAGGGGTGAAATGTATCCCATAGTAGAGATGGAAAAACTGGAGTGATGTTTATCTGGGGGTGGGGCAAAGAACAAAATAGCGTCAAAGAATGGAAATAGGTAAACACTTACGTACCTCTTCCATGTACCTAACAAGTTAGCTGATATAAATAATCCACTGCTAATAACAGGAATACTTAGAGGTAAATCCCAAGATACATGACACATGAACCAAGCTGTGAGTCAAAACACATTTCGGAGTGTCATCATGCCAATACTATGAGTACTCAGTTGTCTAGGGAAGGTGCGGGTTCAGGCTATATGTAAAATATACCTACAGACCATCATGAAAAATAACATCTGAAAACAAAACCTTGAAACCATTAGCTGCATAGTTCCTGTGCTGGCTGAATAGTTGTGTGAACATTTGTATGCTATTTATAAGAAGGCATATCGGTAAAGCATTCAGAAAAATATCATCGGTACCAAACTCTGACTATAAAAACTTACATAGTGGAATATTATCAAATCCATACCCCAAGCACCCATATGTCCTGGTATGGTGTTGGATAGTGGGATATCATCAGACTAGTACACCAAGTACCCACCTGTCCTGGTATGGTGTTGGATAGTGGGATATCATCAGACTAGTACACCAAGTACCCACCTGTCCTGGTATGGTGTTGGATAGTGGGATATCATCAGACTAGTACACCAAGTACCCACCTGTCCTGGTATGGTGTTGGATAGTGGGATATCATCAAACCGTATCCCAAGTACCCACCTGTCCTGGTATGGTGTTGTAGATAAATCTGTGGCAACATGAACAGTGGCAACATGAGTGCTGCTTGGGCCATGGAAAGGTAATGAAGGAAAACACTTGTAAAATAATCTTAATAAAAACTATACTCCTCAGACATGTGGTATACAATATTTTCAAGGTTATTTTCAGTTCTACTTTATGATTTTCATCAAAATTGTTGATTTTCATTAAAAAATATTTCTGTTATCTTCAAAGTAGCATTACATCTAATTTATTATATCAACCTATTAGCCTGACGAGCCTGGTCTGCAAGGCCATGGAACGTATCATCATGGAACTCATAAACAAAGACATTGGTAACCTCCAAACTCTGTATCCCACCCAGTTCGGGTTTGTGAAAGGCAGATAATGCCTCATGAAACTGATCGACTTCTTTGAGGCAGTCACCAAAGCCGTAGATGAGGGTAAGGTGGTTCACACAGCCTATCTTGACCTCGCCAAGGCTTTCGACACCATCCCCCATTCTGGAATTATAGCTAAACTCACTAAACTAGGTATAAATCCCTACGTCACAAGATGGGTTGCCAACTGGCTCACTGACAGAACCCACACTGTAATAGTTGCAGGCTCCAAATCTGACCACAAAGCAGTGACAAGTGGAGTACCACAGGGTTCCGTCCTGGGACCTCTCCTGTTTGGTATCTACTTCACTGAAGTACAGGCTAACACAGAAGGCCTCTGGCTAACGAAGTTCGCAAATGACTGCAAACTAGGAACCATAGTCAAGTCCCCAAATGATGTGGACATCCTACAGAAGGGCCTCGCTGAGACAGATGCCTGGTGTCAGAGCCATGGTCTTAAGCTCGATACCAAAAAGTGCAGTGTCATCCCCTTTGGTAAAAACTCTGTACCTGTGAACTACCACATAGGCAGCAATCTACTTAACACCAAATGTGTGATAAGAGACCTTGGGACCCAGGAGGACAGTAGTCTCTCCTTTGATAGTCACATCGCCACAGTAGTCAGGAAGTCCTTCTACATGGCACACCTCATCATAAAAGGGTTCTCATCCAGGAAAAAAGAGGTCATTGTTCCCCTCTACTGACACTCATTAGACCCGTTATAGAGTACAATGCCCCTTTTGAAATGTACCTCACATGACATCTGCAGCAGCTGGAAAGGCCACAGAAGTACCTCACAAAGAGGATTACTGGCATCAAACAAATGCCCTACACTGACCGCCTCAAAAAACTCCAGCTTTACTCCATAGTATATCACCTACTCCGAGGTGATCTCTGCCTAACATATAAAGCTATGTCAAACCCAGAGCTGTTGGACATGCTACACCTAAAGAAATCCCAGTCCCTCTGAGCTACACACTCTAGGGACCTAAACCTTGTCACCACAATAAACAGGACATGCTGGAGGGATAGATTCCTGTCACAGAGACTTCCCATACTCTGGAACAGGCTACTCATTTATGCCAAGCAAAGTTCTTCATTAGCACTCTTCAAGAAAAATCTTGATGAGTGGATGGGAAATAGGAAATACACCCCCAGAGATCACTTCTGTGTCTCTGCTCAACAGTGGCACAGGAAAATAACTTTCTTGGGTGGCGTAAGCCAGGGAACCTTGTTGTCTAGGCTCACATGGGCCCTTGGGCCAATAGCCTAGTTACCTACCTATGAATCTATGAACCTATTTAGTGGGTGTGGAGGCACAGACCTGCCTATTGGTGGATGCAATCCCGATACAAACGTTTCTTTATTTTATTTAAAGTTTTAGCAGTTTTCATGTTGTTTATCAGTACTTTGGAAAATAAGTCATTACATACTGCACTTCATTACTACATATTTGATGCATGGACTAGACTTTTTAACCTGCAGTAGTTACACTCTGTTATTACAGTTTCTCTGTTCTGGCATTTGACTATTTAGAAGGTATTTTGTGTTAGGTACTTTTCCCCCCAAGATAGTATAAGTGTCCAACAAATTAATATTTTTCATTGGAAACACATACCAATACTAGTTAGCCCTTACTATTTTAAAGAACCTCTACTATGAGTATTATGTGCATTTTTTAATCAATATCAAAGCTGTCCATGGCTACAGATATTTGGGACTAATTGTGGATTTTGCTGTCTTATGTTATAACATGTAAATTCCATCCACAGCAAAATTAATGAAAAGCTACAGGCATACAAAAGCTTTTTTGATTGCTGCCCCAGAACCAAGACCCTAAATAATTAAAGAAAAACTTGTTCCTTCAGCTAGAGTACAGACTCCTTATAATAACCTTTGCCACTTTGTTTAGTGGCAGTATGCTCCAGGACCCTCAATCTATTCATCTATCCCTCCATCCATCCACAGTCCCTTTTTCACATTATTGCACATGGAGTTGAGGTATCTCATCAACAGTGGCAATCACCTAGAGCCAATGTTCATACCGCTGGGTTAGTCTCTTAATTTACCTGTTGCTGTCTTCATACAATGTATAACATGCTACCAAGTCATTTTTAAAACAGCTGCCTCCAGCTGCCTCTCATAACTATGGTCCAATTCTCAAGCTCCCCCCAACTCAAAATGTAGCACTCAGACTTCCATGCCTTAATGCACAGGCTTTCTCCTGCCTCATTTCCTTATCACTTTGATCTTCCTTCGGTTCTCAAGCCTGTTTCATTGTCCCTAATTTCAAACTGGCAAATGGCGACACACAATCACCTCATTTCTTTGACATAAATTTTTAAACATTCTTCACATATCCTTCCAGAAAGTAGCATATCACTATCTTTGTATAAACTTTCCCTCTTCATATTTTTCTGTATATCTTTTTGCCGCAGCTTTACATAGTTCTGCAGAATTCAATCCTGCTAACCACCCTTATATAGAAATGTGCTGATAAACAGAGAAATCAGTCATCTGCAGTTTCATGTTAAATTGTTATAGTTTTATGTGCCCTTCAGATTTAAATGATCTCTGTTGAATTTTAATAGGTATAAGGTTTTATAACGGACTAATGTCATTCTATGACAGAGCCACCAGCTGTCAGTGTGTATGTGTACGTGTGTGTGCGTGCGCGCGCGTGTGCGTGCGCGCGTGCATGCATTTGTGTGTGTGATGGTGGGGGTCTTAAGATGTCGATACTAGTGATTTATACTTTTGATAAACTAATTTACAGATGTATGGGAATGAAAGCATACAGAAAAATGGTGCCAAACTTAAATGTGAGACATTAGTGATAGGCACTCTAATGTGAGATCATTAATGTACAGTTACTCTTATTTTTCTTTGTCGTCTCTTTCGTTTTCATTACTCCCTCCTAGTATTTAGGCTTTCATACTCATTTAAGCTACCACTCTATTTTTAGATAATTTCTGTTATCATTGATGTTCTTGAACTGTGGAACATGTCACAGTGCTGATTAATGGGCCCTTGTAGTCTGGTTTGCTTGTGTGAAGGTTATCTTGATACTGTGGGGTTGAGCAAAATTTTCCAAGCTTCTATCTGGTTGTATTATTTTGCCCATGGTATAATGCAAATCTGTAGATTGTTTTAGAGTGAATTTGTGTAATTGCACAAATGCTTGACAAGGGGTCATGCAATTAAACAATTAGGACCATCAGCAGACTTAGGCTACTTTGTAATGTACCTAAAATAAGGAAAATCTCAGATCCTTCAGTATATTTGATCTAATAAGTGTCCTCCAGATGGTTATTGGTTTCAGTATTTCTGTCTCTCTACCCCAGTGAATATACATATTGCCTAAACAGGAATATCCAAAAAGTGTATGGAATATTTATTACTAGTGCAGTTGCTATAAAATTAGATCTCTTTCACACATTCAACCATATTACTTCTATCTTCTTTTAAGAATACCTATCTCTGTAATACTGAGACATTTTATAACTAACTCATTTAAGCTGCATTTGCCTAGCACATTTTCATTTGTGTAACAGATTTCCAGGTAACTAAGAAAGGCACTGTCATATTGAAACCAAATTAGCATAAGTTTCCTAGTAAGTTACTGTATCTAGCAGAAATTGTTTTGACCTGCATTTATTTATTTATCCTTTGTTGACTGAGTTTGTCCCACTAGATTAGTAGCCTCTTTTCGGGTTAGACCCCAGGGGGTATTGGGCATCTTCTTTTCAACAAATATCATGTAGTCTTTTACATAAACCTGAGCTAACACCAACTCAAGCAGATGCGACTCAGTTTAACATTTCATCTGAAGGATAATACTCAGCTGTGCATCAAACCCCCTCCCCCTATGCTGAATTGCAGTGCCAGTAATCCAATGCTGAATTGCAGTGCTAGCAATCCATTTAACTTGTGTAGGAATATAAACCACAGCCTTCTGCACCAAAGGTGAGTGATCTACCTGTTGCACCACTGATATTTCAAATTAATCCCCAAAATGGGCTTTAGGCTTGAAGCTCTCTCTGACTAACTTTACTAATGATTCCACTAACACTGTGAAATGATCTAAGGACAGACAGTGTCCTTGTCTTGTGCTATTTACCTTAAAATTGGCACAATCGCTATCATATTAAGTCAGAAAACATCTTCAGAACAGATTTTTCTTAATATCACCCAAATGAATGGTCACATCCATCAATCAAATGTGTTTTCACCACAGGTTTGATAGAGACAACTGACTTCTAGCCAAAATGGAAGCATACCTTATACTGCTAGCTAAAAATACAGTGTCTGAGGTTTGTAACCTACATGGTACAAGAACAACTTGTTTGTTTTGAATAATTTTAAAGAACTTATTGATCCCAGTGTCTAGGTTCTGTGTTAATATTTTTTTTTGAGGAGACTTCTACCTTTCAATGAACTGTAACTTCCTGAAGTATATTTTCCGAATCATAATTCCCTAAATATGGAAGTTTTGGAATGGTTTTGCTTTATACTGTACTATGAGGCTGCAGTTGTGCAAGCCTTTTTCACCCATTCAGGGTGTTTCCTTTATTTCTGCACTTACATAGAGTCAGTATATAAACGTATGAGTGTGAAGGGAGTGACGTTCCTTGAAAGGCGGCTTTCCCATTGCAAAAAAATGCTTTTTAATAATGTCATATGCACGTTTAGTGGATGTGCTGCTTAATGAAAGTTTGACCAATCCCACTGGCTGTCAGCAGCTTGTCATTTCATACTGGATCCACACTTGACAGTTTGGGTTATATCATACCCACTGATCATCTGGTTTGTTCTGTTTATGTATTATTCTAGGAATGATGCTTTCCTATACCAGCACAATGGGGGTTGTCATGTTTTAAATATATATATATATATATATATATATATATATATATATATATATATATATATATATATATATATATATAGGTTCATAAGTTCATAGGTATGTACTATGCTAATGGCCCTGGAGCCTTTACAAACCTAGACCATGGAAGTACCCTGGCATCATGCCGCCCGACGTTAGTTCTCAGTGCCTCTATCAAGTAGATCCACTGGAGTGATCCCTGGGGTGAACTTTCTATTTCCCATCCACTCATCAAGATTTCTCTTGAAGACGGACAGTGGGGTGCTCTGCTTGACATGTATGGGAAGTCTGTTCCAGAGCATGGGCAGTCTCTGGGTTATGAACCTGTCCCTCCAGCATGTTCTGTTGATTGTGGTAATAAGGTTGAGGTCTCTGGACTGTGTGGTGCGGACTGATTGGGATTTCTTTAGATGTAGCATTTCTTACAGAGCTGGGTCAGGCATGGTTTTGTAAGTCAAGCAGCAATCGCTTCTTTGTAGATGATATGAGACAAAGAATAGCTGGAGATTTTGAGTCTGTCCATGTAGGACATGTGTTTAAGGCCTAGGATCCTCTTCGTGAGGTACTTTTGTGGCCTCTCCAGCTGTTGCAGGTGTCTAGTGAGATACATGCCAAATGGGGCATCATACTCGATGATAGTCCTAATGAGGGAAGAGTAGAGAGAGAGAGAGAGAGATGATGACCTCTTTCTTCCTGAATGCAAAACCCTTGGTAATGAGATGTGCCACATAGAAGGACTTTCTGACCATAGTGGCAATGTGGTGGTCGAAGGAGATGTTGCTGTCAACCTGTGTCCCCAGATCTCTTATAATGCCTTCAGTGTTTAGTGGGCTCCCATTGATGTGGTAATTAGTGGGAACTGAGTTTTTCCCAAAGGGGATGATGATGGATTTTTTTGACATTAAGCTTAAGGCCATGGTTTCAACACTCAGTCATTGGTCTCAGTGAGGCCTTTCTGT
>NC_056730.1:1144087981-1144095481 GCF_019279795.1 Protopterus annectens
ACTACTCTGTATTTGCATGCATTTCTGTATTGTCTGTTTGTGAAATGTTTTGTATTTTACCCAGGCTGAGCTTGAAATTGGTCAATATTGAGCAGTGCATTACCATGGTAAACAAATATAGATAAATTAAATCAATCAATCTTCCAGGAGCAAGATTTGAACTGGATATAAGTTTCCTTAAGGGTTCAAAGAAAGATTGTTGCATGTTTTACCATTGGTGCTAAAGCTTTTTCAAGTCCAGTGATAAACATTAAACAAGGTGTGTAGGACAGAAAGGTTTCCTTCTATTTTTTATATCACCGTTGTCACGACTGGCCACATATGCAATGAACATCTGATTAACTTCTGAAAGATTTCTTTAATGCTGGTTGTAGACCTATTTGGGGGGGGGGGGGTTAACATCTTAGATTCTTACTCTCCCATATGCTTTGAATGAATTTCTTCACCTTTAATCAGCCTCGCTTTCTAGAAATATAACAAAGCTTTGATAGCTATTTGGTTTATAGTGGTATGTGGCTTGGAGGTCAAACCAGATGTCACTAACTTAAAACAAAATGAGAACCCAAGTCCACCATGCCCCATTTGTTTGAGACTAGTTTCATAAATCTTTCTTCAAGCCACCATCTTGTCTAAATGTGACTCTTTTTCCTACCTTCTTTCAGCAGAATGGCCTTGTGTTATATTTCTGTTGCATTTTTTTTACTTCAAACTCTGATAATGAGCTCTATTTATGTCTTGTTGCTTGGCTTTTCCTGAGGCTAAATAAATGCTGATAAGGTTTCACTGTTAGATGTCCCTACTATGGCTGTACATCATCACAGAAAAAAAAGCTAGAACTATAACTAGCAGGGAGTGGACACATCCTTTCCCACATAAAAGGATCAGGGCTGCAAATTCAGTTATGTATTTATTTATTTATTTGGTTGGTTGGTTGATTAGTTAATCTTTTTCTTCTCAGTGAGATTAGTTGGATGGTTTGTGTTCTTTCTATGGATTTTATGTGCCAGGTTGAGTTTTCATTATTTGGGGCTTTAAGGAGATAGAGTAGAATCTTAAAAATGATAATGCATAATTATAGCTTTTGATGTGCCATGAAGAAAATATATTTGATTTGACAAAAAAGTTTTGGTGAAATGGCTGGACAAAAGGGAAAACATGTAAGCAAAGCTTTAGAAAATGTTTTGATGTGTCAATGCTAAGAAAAAAAAGCTGCAAGAAAAGAGAGCTAAAATGTTCATTAGTCAAACAGAAATGTAATCCTGAACCACTGAAAAACTGAATGAAGCATACCAATCAGTCAGAATACTATTCCGTCACAAGTTACATATAATGGTTAACACCAGACAGTTAATCAATAACTGTTTTGATAGAATGACTGAAGGTATGCACTTTTTATTGATGTGAAAAGAGTTCAAAAGGGAAATATGTAAAAAGCTGGCATTTTGAATTGTGGTTCTGTGCAGGATGTGCATTTTAAGTATTACTTTACTGTTGGTGTCAGAAGGTAGCTTGCTACTTCTATTTTATTTTGCATTTGTTTCATAGAAGTTTGAATTCACTGGCAATTAATGGAAGTCACTGTCAGTACAGTTTGTATGTATTCACCAGCAGTGATTCATACTTTTAGGGAGATTTCACCATTTTTAGTATTTCTGTGACTGTGGAGTTGGCATATATATGTTTGGGGTGAGGGAGGGGTGTGCTACCCACAAGGAGGTGCAGAGGGGCTTGCTCACTTAATTTCTTTTTTGATTTCCTTCATTTCAGTATTACTACTTTTTGATGTATGTAGATTTGGACTGTATGTTTTTAAGCATTGAGCTTTCAGTCACGGTGTAGTTTGACTGTCTGTTATATAATCATGATAATAAAGGGAGCATATTTTGTTGAATTTAAATAGATAAATAAGCATTGTCCTACACTTTAACACTACTTGGAAAGCCAGGGATTCTGAATTTTGGAAACATTAGATAATATATGTAATTCTTTATTATCTAAGGATATGGTAATAATAAAAAAATGGGCTTCTACAAAAGGGATAATTAAGAAGAAAAAACATTGGCATGTTTGCCATCAGGATAAACTGTCTAAGTACTGCAAATTAAGTAAAAATGCAAATGACTCACTTTACAGAAGGATTTATGAATAGATTAAGAAATGAGCATATAAAAAGACCCTGGATTCATTGATCTTGCTTATTGTACAACACTGCCCATTCACCACAATTATACCACCGTTACCTCTGCTCAACCCACCCTGCTGATACTTCTGGAAGATGCCTGTATGTTGTTGCTCATGATTGGATAATTAGGTATAACATCAGTGGAGTTCTTGAAACAAACCATTCTGTTTGATGTACAAGTCATTGCAGCCAACTGAAAGGCTAATTGGGCAGTGCTCACTGAGGGATGGTGGATTAATGGGGGTATCTGAAAGCAGTGCTCACTGAGGGATGGTGTATTAATGGGGGTATCTGAAACTAGAGAGGGCTTGTCAGTTATAACTAGAAACACACATTGCCTTTCACTAAGCACCTTTATCAGAAATGTAGTATGTTTAGAAAACTACGGTTCTGGGATCATCACTGTTACAAATTATATTTCCCCCACCTCTTCTTCTGCTTTTTCTTCTAATTACTATTTTTTTATCTTTGTCTATACTGGCATTGTTAGAATGTGCTGCTATAAGAGCAACTGAGTAAAACAGCCTTTCTTATAACTATATAGTGAAGGCAATCTCTCTCTCTCTCTTTTCAGAGAATGTACACAAATAGAAACAGTTAAGTCTTCACTGATACTTGAATAGATGATGTGCTGACAGCATTCCCTACTGCAAATGCATACTGACTACCTACCCCTTACTCGACAGCTGTGCCTACTTTACTCCCCTCTCACCCCAATTCCACAGCCACCACCCGCATATTATTACTTCCAAAACAATCTCCACCTAAATTCCTTCACTTTCCACACCCTTCTTAAAGGCATATAGCACAATTGCACAAGCCACATGGAAACCCTCTTCTACAACAAAAATACAAACTCTCTAAGCTTCTTTCCCTCTTAATGTTTAATCTTGAACAAACAACTACACCAGAACCTCCAATACCTCATCACTCACAACCCTGACAATAAATTAAGCCCAGTTACAATTCTATATCATCTTAACTTCCTCAGATAACAGCTTTAAGCAAGCTAACATTACCAAATGCAAGTACCTTAAAATTGTGAGCCATTAATACTACCAAAAACCGCACCTATTTACACCCAGCATTAAACTCAACACAGTACCTTCTACACATCAGTAACACATTTTAATCAAATTATCCATGTGTTATCCTTCTGTGCATAAATAACAATATTGACATCATTATTCTTTGCATATACAGCCCACCTCACTGTCACCCCCTCCTAGTATGTCTTCACCTAACTATGCTTACAACCACACCATACTTCTTCTCTTACTACTAGTATTACTAGTATTACTAGTACTGCTACCTGGTAACTTCTTAAAGCACCACAAACCATCTGCAAACAATTTCACTATACCATTTTTCTCTTCCACCATCAACCAAAACAGTCACCACTATTCAGTAAAATTCGGAGACAAGCTAATGCACACAAGGAAACTAACAGCCCTGGACAGAAGAACACATTATTCTCTACTCAGAAACCTTTTAAATAAATCAAGTAGCTAGAATAACACACAACTCATGAAATCCAAGCAAAACCCACTAATTAATACCCTCAAACAGTTCTGGAAAGAAGTCAAAAGGCTAACAGGTAGAAATAATGTAACATCTCTCACAATCCTACAAGTATGCTACCTTCCTCTAATTTTTTCTCTCAGAATTTAACAATCTTTCAGTCATTTCTTCCTCTACTACATATCCTTCCAATACCCCTGTGTTTCATCCTACATTCCTCTATTTTACTTGAAACATGTTTGAACTAAACACAATGAGCTGTTTCCCGAATAGTTCCCTAGTCGCAGATGGTTTCCACTCCTTTCATTTATCACAACAGATAACTTCATCTCACCCCCTCTCCAACATATATAAAACCTCTGATTAACATGAAACACCATGGCATGTACATGAAAAGAAGTAATCAACAATACCAAAGTGTCTCACTAGTGTGCAATCTGCATACTCCTACCCTTGGTAAAATGCTATAGAAAATAATCTACACTACACCAGCAATTGCAGCTTCCTTTCCTCCCAGCAACTAGTCATGTGACAGCACACTAACAGTATTATAGACATTCATAGACGAGCTGCTCCTAGGAATGGACAAAGGGATGCTTACAGGTGCCATTTCATACACCTTACCAAGGCCTTCGATCTATTACTGTAGATCACAATTTGATCCTATTCCGTCTACCTGACATAGACATTAATCCTGTTTCCATTTTTTTGTCTGGAACATCTGTCAAATTGCCAGTTCTGCATCAAAGTTCATTTATTTTTTTACTGTCATCAGCCAGTCTCAAGCAGAGCTTCACAAGGGTCCCTACTTGTTCTTCTTATATTCTCCAGCTATATAAACAAACCATCCCTTGATTTTCCTCACATCCCCATATTACTTTATGCCAATTACATGGTCATATACCACTCAAATAAATCCTTAACAGTGCTAAAAAAGAACTGCAGTCAGAATTTACATTCCTTATTCACTGCATTAATCGTAAAAAAAAAAAAAACTTTTTCTCAATGCACCCAAAACAAAAACAATGTTTTTGAAAACAAAACAGAAGATGAGCAAAACTCCATCAGCCATTATTAATCTTTGATCGTAACAATACTGCTATAGAAAATTGTAACTTAGTTAAGAATCTGGGACTCTGACTAGACCCATCTTTCAACATCAGCCTGTATCTGGACAATGCAAGGAAAAATATTAATCCACTACTGATCTGGGCAACAAAATCTTCCTTTGTCTCTCAAAGACATAAAGAATAGCAATAGGAATTCTGTGATTCCAATTATAAATATTAGGTCACTTCCCTTATAGCAAGATATAACATAAACCAAAACAACTGGCTAAACATGCAAACATTCAGAGAGTATATAGTAAGTGAATTCAAAGTATGTCAAATAGTGAACTTCACACCTAGACCCAAAATTGTATCTCTTTTCTGAGAAATGAATACATTATGCAATAATGAATGGGTTTTCATTGTCAAGAGTATACAGGACACTATGAGCTGACTTACAAATCCCAGATGAATCCTTAAGGAACTACGCAGAAAAGGTTAATAAATTCAGATTTTCAGAAAATGAGAAAACATTAATACTTAAGTCAGTTAGTAACACTACATCATCTCGCTTTTAGAAAATCTACACAAGGAAGTTAATTCACAGAAGCTTATTTACTCCTCATAAAGTGGCATTGATATCGGGAAATTAAATATCTGAATGTTGGAAATGTGAAGAAGCAGTATGTGCAGATTGGGCACATGTGTTTATAGAGTGTAAAACTGTAATTCCATTCTGGTTGGAATTTAAATCTTTTATAAAAGCATTGTGGCCAGATAAATGCAAAGTGACTGACTCACTGTTATTATTTAATGCACCAATACCAGCGTATATTCCAGGAACACAAATGCATCTTCTCTGGTCCCTCTTTGCAATAGCAAGAAAAATTATTACCTCAAATTGGAAAAGTAAAAAACATCTGTCATTTGTGCAATTTATCTCATTGGCCAAAATTGTATGTAGTAGAGAATTTTTAACTATAAACATAAGAACCTCAAGAGTGACACATAAACAACTGGCCTGGTTAAAACTTAAAAAAACTGCTAGATAAAATGTGAATATATGAACAAAAGCATATCTGTTATGGACGCTGTATATAGTTTTGTTCATTTTACATTGTTTAATATTTTTTGTTATACTTGTATTTATAAAAATCAATAAAAATGATGTGAAAAAAAGAATAGCAATAGGTAGAGGCATTCTTCTGTCCAACTAGAATATGGCCTTCCTTAATAGCATACACCTCAAAAGAAATTCACCACTGATTCAATCAGCAACAAAATCTGAAGGTTCATCAAACTGTCATCACAACATGAATACCATTGCAAAGCACTTCTTCTTCTTCCTCTTTTGACTTTTCCCGGTTAGGGGTCACCAGAGTGGATCACCTGTCCTATCATGATTGGCAGTGGAGTTTTACAAGTTGCCAGCCCAGCGCCCAACCTTCCACAGAAGGCACACACACCTAGGGCCAATTTAGAGTATCCAATCCACCTGCAGCATGTCTTTGGGATGAAATCAGAGCACCCGGAGGAAACTCACACAACCACAAGGAGGACATGCAGACTCTGCACAGAAGGCACCCCAGCCGAGGATTGAACCGGAGAACCTCTTGCTGTGAGGAGGCAACGCTAACCGCTGCACCACCACAGTTGCCCAATACCATTGTAAAGCACTACAGAAAGCAAATCTCACGTTTTGTTGTGCTCCCAAATAGTCAGACTTCCACACCACTAAATAATCTCTTCCTTGGCAGCTGAACTTCTAAATGAATCCCTCTACCTACAACTTTATAAATCAAAGCTATTCAGGGCCTACTCTACAGGTCCATAAAACAAAAAAATTCTATGCACAGATCACTGCTTCTCTATACTAGGCTGTAAAATAAGGGACTCTATCCCCTCCAATCTTAAGGAAACATCTTCTTACCCAAAGTTCCATACCCAATTAAAATCTCATCTTCAGAAACTTGCTAAATCCAGTAGCCCAGATTAATGAATGACTACATTTTGTGCTAAGAGCTTGTGCATGACACACAGTGACGGGCATGCAAATTTGCATTCAGTAATGTCTCTGCACATCAAGCATGGCTTCAAATAAAGGGTAAGCAGCAAAATATGCTAATGAAGGCATAAGAAAGGGAAATACACATGAAACAATTCAACATGGCTGAGCAATTTGAGAATCCTTAAAACCCACATGTACACATTGCTCTCACTTCCGGACTCAGTTCCAATACTATTTGGAATACAAATACAGCCACAAACATACTTAGAAAAATGTTAGAGGTTGCTGCTGCTATCATTAACCTGTATGTGCAGCAGACTTTAATACAAGGTGCTGCTGCTGCTAGATCTCAACCTAAAAGGAGAAGAATGTTCACACCACGTTTGACATATCATGGACTTCATGATTGCAAAATAGTAGAGCACTACAGGGAAGAAAGAGATATCTTAGTGAAAATAGTCAACCTATTCCGCCCTCATCTCAGGCACTAGGAAAATCATGGAAAACCCATCTCAGTGGAAATAAAGGTATGTATACCATTACATATACTAGCTACAGGCACTTTTCAGAGACTCACAGGGAATATGTTAGAGGTGTCACAGGTCTTGGCCTCAAGATTATTACATCAATTTCTGAATGTGATGCTGCAAAATATAAGGGATCACATCTGGTTCCCACATAGCCCACAGGAAACATCTACCACCATGCAATATTTCTGTCATAGCAAATTTCCTTGAGGT